>NW_027211258.1:5000-10000 GCF_029030835.1 Brachyistius frenatus
GGTATTTAGCCTTAGATGGGTTACCACCCACTTTGGGCTGCATTCCCAAACAACCCGACTCCGAGAAGACCGGACCCCGGCGCGGCGGGAGCCGTTACCGGCCTCACCGTCCACGGGCTGAGCCTCGATCAGAAGGACTCAGGCCCCGACGACACCGGGCAGCGGTCTTCCATACGCCATTTCCACGCCGCCCGTCGGACGGGTTCGGCGCTGGGCTCTTCCCTCTTCGCTCGCCGCTACTGAGGAATCCTTGTTAGTTTCTTTTCCTCCGCTTAGTAATATGCTTAAATTCAGCGGGTTGTCTCGTCTGATCTGAGGTCGTAGTCGAATGAGGTTGCCCGGCGGGCAAGACGTGGCTCAGCCGGAGAGGTTTGTATCCCCGGTTGAGGCTCACGGACTCTGTGGGTAGGTCGAAAAGGGGTGAGTGCCTCTCCGCGGCGGACCGCACTCGAGCCCAGGCGTCGCCACCGCACGCGCACCCCGAGGCCCGTCCCCGACCCTCAGGCGTCCCCCCCCGGCGTCGGAACCCGCGGCGCACCGGCCGGACGCGGGCGGCGCGGAGACGCGGCGTGTCCACCGGCCGCGCGCGCGCGACGCAATGCGGGCTCGGCGTGGGTAGGCCGCCCCCCGCTCCGGAGAGCGGGAGAGGGAAGGGGCGTGTGGCCGGCCCGGGGGAGCGACGCGGGGCGCGTGGCGGGCAGGCCAGCGCGCGGCCAGCGTCCCGGTTTCGGTCTGCACTTGGGGGGCCCGGGCTTGGCGGATGCCTGCGCAGCCCCAACCGCGGGAGACGGCAGGCGTCTCGATTGATGTCAAAGCGACCCTCAGACAGGGCGTAGCCGGGGCTTCGGGGCCGCAAGGTGCGTTCGAAGTGTCGATGATCAGCTGTGTCCTGCAATTCACATTGATAGTTCTCGCAGCTAGCTGCGTTCTTCATCGACGCACGAGCCGGTGATCCACCGCTAAGAGTTGTATTCGTTTTTTGTTTTTGGTTTGGTTGTTTCGCCAGGTTTCGGGCAAAGTCGGACGGGGGTGAAGACAGAAACCCCGGGCGGCTCCCCGTCCAGTCCCGTCAGCCCCTCGCCGTGACGGGGCGGTGGGGGTCAGGCCGGGGTGAGTGAAGAGAACATTGAACCCCCCTTCTCCCTCCGGCGGAGGAGGAGAGCGTTGGGTACCGGGGAGCGCGGGGAGCGGTGGGGGCGGACCGCCGCCGGCCGCCCGCGCTGGGACTAGGGTTTCGCCGAGATGCGGGCGGACCCGGGACGGTGGGCCCCACCGAGCGGGGGTTAGCGCACCGTCCATTTTCCCTCCCTTCGCTGCACTCCCCGCCCCGCGACCCGGGGCGCTCCAGTCCGACGGCACTCGGAACAGGAAGCCGGGGCGGCGCGCGGAGGAGCGGCGAGCGGGAGCGGGCGCGTAACCCGTCCGGTCGGTTTCCCGGGGTCCAGACTAGGTCGGGACTCTCGGCGCGTGTTGACACGCAGCCCCACCGCCTCGCAAGGCCTGGCGGGCTCCAGACGAACGGGGCGCGCGCCTGGGAGACCCCGAGGCCGGCGGCCGCGGGCCCAGAGGCCGGCGACGCGGCGCCGCCTGCGGAGGAGACCCTGGCGTTGTCAAGACGTCAGAGGCTGCTGCAACTGCCACTCACCGGGGTGGGGGCAGAGGGCGACCGGTAATGATCCTTCCGCAGGTTCACCTGCGAGAGCACTGATACCGACTTTTACTTCCTCTAGATAGTCAAGTTTGATCGTCTTCAAGGCGCTCCGCCCAAGGGCAATGACCGGCCTCGGCGGGCCGAATCCGGAGGCTCTGACCATCCAATCGGTAAACAGCGACGGGCGGTGTGTACAAGGGCAGAGGACTTAATCAGCGGAGCTTATGGCCAACACTGAGAATTCCTCGTTGATGGGAAATAAATTGCGTGCCCAATCCTATCACGAGTGGGGACAGCGGGTTACCCACGCCTCGACGAAGGGTAGACACCATGATCCATCGACCGGCGCGCGTGCAGCCCAGGACATCTAAAGGGGGCATCACAGACCTGTTGTGCTCAATCTGTTGTGGCTGAACACGCTGTCCCTCTAAGAAGTTGGACGCCGACCGCCGCAGGGCACGTAACTCGTTAGCATGCTGGAGTCTCGTTCGTTAACAAGACCAACCAGACAAATCGCTCACCTTTAAGAACGGCCATGCCACCACCCACAGAATCGAAAAACCTCAATCTGTCAGTCCTTTCAGTGTCCCGGGCCGGGTGAGGTTTCCGTGTTGAGTCAAATTAAGCCGCAGGCTCCACTCCTGGTAGTGCCCTTCGTGTTCTTTAAGTTTCAGCACACGCCATACTCCCCGGAACCCAAAGACTTTGGTTTCCCGGACGCTGCTCGGGTCATGGGGCTCACCGCCGCCGGATCGCTAGTTGGCATCGTTTATGGTCGGAACTACGCGGCGGTATCTGGTGTGCGGAACTCGACTTTCGTTCTTGGTCTTGAAAACATTCTTGGCAAATGCTTTCGCTTTCGTAAAATCTTGCATGATTAAAATTTCACCTCTAGCGGCACAATACGAATGCCCCCGACGTCCCTCTTAATCATGGCCCCAGTTCAGAAAAACCCACAAAATAGAACCGAGTCCTATTCCATTATTCCTAGCGCTGCAGGTAATTCAGGCAAGACCTCCTTTGAACACTCTAATTTTTCAAAGTAAACGCTTGGACCCGCGGGACATCGTAAGGAAGGCATCGAGGCGCCGAGAGGCAGGGCTGGGACAGGCCGGTGGCTGCCCTCGCGGCGGACCGTCAGCGATCCGGGATGGCCGAGCTTTTCCTTGCTGGGTCCGCTATTGGAGCTGAGTGCACGCCGGCTGCTGGCACCAGACTTGCCCTCCAATGGATCTCATTCAAAGGATTTAGTGTACTCATTCCAATTACAGGGCCTCGAAAGAAGTCCTGTATTATTACACGTCACTACACTCCCGATCAGGATGGGGATGAGTTGCGCGCCTGCTGCCTTCCTTGGATGTGGTAGCAGGGCTCGGCCCTCGGGTGAACCCTGATTCCCGTTACCCGTGGTCACCGTAGTGACACACTGAAAAGTACCTCGAAAGTTGATGAGGCAGACATTAGAGGCCAAGGCATCACCCAAAACGCCACGGGAGGAGCCCCTTGTGATCGGCTCGAGGTTATCTAGAGTCACCTGTAGGCGGCGGGGGCACCGAGGCACGCATGGGTTTAGATCTGATAAATGCACGCATCCCGGAGTGGCGCTCGTTTGCATGTAATGTTAGCTCTAGAATTGCCACAGTTATCAAGTAACGTTAGAGCGATCCGAGAACCATAACTGATTTAATGGTGTTCGCGGTTTCACTGTACCGACGTGTACTTAGACTTTGTGGCTTAATCCTGAGACAAGCATATGCTACTGGCAGGATCAACCAGGTAGCCTCGGAGTCCCTCTCGGAGGGACAGATGCAGGCGCGCCCTGGGCTTGGTGCAGGGCGGCGGCTTGTCAGGCGGGCGGGCGGGTGGGTCTCCGGGGCCGCGCTGGTGCCGGCCGGAGAGGACGGGGCTCGAGAGGGGCCCGTTCGGGAACGGCCCCTCGTCGGCGCTCCTGGAGGTTGAGCGCCGTGTTCGCCGGAGGACCCGTCGCGAGGGCGGTCGGCGGTGGGAAGGCCTGGCCGGGGCCGGAGCTCGTGGGAGGGACCGCTGGGTCAGACGGGGGCGTCTCGGTCTACAAGCGCTTCCCAAATCGGTTTCGCCGGCGGGAAGCGCGGGGGGTGGGCCGGGGGACGCCTCCCGCGGCCCCTGCGCCGGTCCCCCGGGAGCCGCGGGCCGTGGAGGCGAGCCTGCAGTCCGGGGAGGAACCCACGCGCCCGACGCCGGCACTAGAGGCCGAGCCGGCGGCGGCCCTCCGAGGCCGACCCGTTTGCATTCAGTCAGAAATACACCGCTGGGATGCCTGGAGACAAAGCCAGAAACAACTCAGAAAATTTTTCAGAAGCTTGAAAAATTTCTTTCTTTCTTACACCACCCCGACCGAGAAGTTTCGGGTTTCTGAAATTGGTGGGTACTGTGACATAACCCCCGGGTTGGGTAGGACACCCCCTCGCATGGTGGAAAATCGACGTGATGGGTCCCGCTTCGCCCACTTCAAGGGGGAAAAAGAACTCTGTCCCAAAAAAAGACAGGTTCTTTTCCCCCTTATGTGAAGTGGGGCGTCACCCCACTTCAAGGGGAAAAATTATCTTCCCCCCTTGGAGGTAGGGGGAACGTCCCCACTTCAAGGGGAAAGAACTCCAGTCCCAGACAGAGTTCTTTTCCCCTTATGAAGTCAGAACATCCCCACTTCAAGGGGAAAAGACTCTGTCTTTTCAACAGCCGCTTCGTGCCCAGGGTAATGTAGCACAGCAGTGCCCAGGGTAATGCCAACTCGCTTCGTGCCCAGGGTAATGTAACTAAGCCGTGCCCAGGGTAGTAACTTTCACGCTGCTCCTGGGCACCAGTCAGACACACGCACAGCTCCAGGAGCCAGGCTGCACACTGCTCCCCTCTACCCGGCCTGCAGACACCCCTGGCCCGGCCTAAAACCATGACACACCCCTCTGCTACCTCCCGCCTGAGCGCCCCAGCGGACCTGCATTACCCCCACTCTCTTAGCACCCCCCCACCGGGCTTAAAGAAATAATCCGCACCGCCAGATCGTTCGTGCCCCTGGTACAGTAAAATTCGCTTCGTGCCCAGGGTAATGTAACAACAGCTCCGTGCCCCTGGTACTTCCCCAGGAACATAGTGCAATTTTTGGATATACTCGGACTTGATTTCACTGGATTTTATTTAGTTTTTTTTTTCGTGCCCCTGGTACTTAGGAACATAGTGCAATTTTTGGATATGCTCGGACTTGATTTCACTGGATTTTATTTAGGTTTTTCGTGCCCCTGGTACTTCCCCAGGAACATAGTGCAATTTTTGGATATGCTCGGACTTGATTTCACTGGATTTATTTAGTTTTTTT
>NW_027211258.1:15000-17500 GCF_029030835.1 Brachyistius frenatus
TTCACATTAGTTCTCGCAGCTGGCTCGTTCTACATCGACGCACGAGCGAGTGATCCAGCTAAGAGTTGTGTGTTTTGTTTTGGTTTGGTTGTTTCGCCAGGTTTCGGAGACAAAGTCGGAGCGGGGTGAAGACAGAAACTTCGGGCGCTCCCCGTCCCAGTCCCGTCGGCCCCTCGCCCCGTGGCGGGGCGGGGCAGAGTCAGGCCGGGGTGGTGGGGGGGGGCGGTGGACCCCCCTTCTCCCTCCGGCGGAGGGAGGGAGCGTTGGGTACCCGGGGCGCGCGCGGTCGGGCGGACCTGCCAGCCGCCCCGCCCGCCGAACTGGGTTTTCCGCCGAGATGCGGGCGGACCCGGGACCGGGGTACCGGGCGGGGGTTGCGCTGCGTCCCATTTCCCCTCGCCGCCCCTCCAACCCGCGCGGCCGGGCGCTCAGTCCGACGGCACTCGGAACCGGCGGGAGGGCGAGAAACGCAGCGAGAGAGGGGACGCGTGGCGAGAGCGGGGGGAGCGGAGACGCGTAACCCCGTCCGGTCGGTTTCCCGGGGGGTCCCGGGCTAGGTGGGACTCTCGGCGCGGCGTCGGCCGCCCACCGCACCGCGAGGCCCCGGCGGGCAGACGGCGACGGGGGGAAGCGCGCGCCTCGGGGGCCGGACGGCGGCCGCGGGCCCAGAGGCCCGGCGCGCGACCGCCTGGAGGAGCCCTCGGCGTTTTGTCCGGAGGCGTCAGAGCTGCTGCAACCCACTCACCGGGGTGGGAGCAGAGGAGCGACCGGTAATGATCCTTCCGCAGGTTCACCTCGGAAACCTTGTTACGACTTTTTACTTCCTCTAGATAGTCAGAACCCATTCGTAGGCGCTCCGCCAGGGCCGTGACCGACTCAGCGAGGCCGATCGGGGACCTCACTAAACCATCCAAATGGTAGTAGCGACGGCGGGGTGTGTACAAAGGGCAGGGACTTAATCAACGCGAGCATGACCCGCGCTTACTGGAATTCCTCGTTGATGGGAAATAATTGCAATCCCCAATCCCTATCACGAGTGGGGTTCAGCGGGTTACCCACGCCTCTCGGCGAAGGTAGACACACGCTGATCCGCTCAGTGTGGCGCGTGCAGCCCCGGACATCAAAAAAAAAAAGAGGGTTTTTTTTTTTTTTTTTTTTTTTTTTTTTTTTTTTTTTCACAGACCTGTTATTGCTCAATCTCGTGTGGCTGAACGCCACTTGTCCTCTAAGAAGTTGGACGCCGACCGCACGGGGCCGCGTAACTAGTTAGCATGCCGGAGTCTCGTTCGTTATCGGAATTAACCAGACAAATCGCTCCACCAACTAAGAACGGCCATGCCACCACCCACAGAATCGAGAAAGAGCTATCAATCTGTCAATCCTTTCCGTGTCCGGGCCGGGTGAGGTTTCCCGTGTTGAGTCAAATTAAGCCGCAGGCTCCACTCCTGGTGGTGCCCTTCCGTCAATTCCTTTAAGTTTCAGCTTTTGCAACCATACTCCCCCCGGAACCCAAGGGCTTTGGTTTCCGGACGCTGCCCGGCGGGTCATGGGAATAACGCCGCCACGGATCGCTAGTTGGCATCGTTTATGGTCGGAACTACGACGGTATCTGATGCGTCTTCGAACCTCCGACTTTCGTTCTTGATTAATGAAAACATTCTTGGCAAATGCTTTCGCTTTCGTCCGTCTTGCGCCGGTCCAAAATTTCACCTCTAGCGGCACAATACGAATGCTGACCGTCCCTCTTAATCATGGCCCCAGTTCAGAAAAACCCACAAAATAGAACCGGTCCTATTCCATTATTCCTAGCTGCGGTATTCAGGCGACCCGGGCCTGCTTTGAACACTCTAATTTTTCAAAGTAAACGCTTGGACCCCGCGGGACACTCAGCTAAGAGCATCGAGGGGGCGCCGAGAGGCAGGGGCTGGGACAGACGGTAGCTCGCCTCGCGGCGGACCGTCAGCTCGATCCCGAGATCCAACTACGAGCTTTTTAACTGCAGCAACTTTAAGATACGCTATTGGAGCTGGAATTACCGCGGCTGCTGGCACCAGACTTGCGCAGACATTCGAATGAGACGTCGCCGCCACGGAGGCCAGCGATCGGCTCGAGGTTATCTAGAGTCACCAAAGCGGCCGGGGCACCCGAGAGGCACCCCGCATGGGTTTGGGTCTGATAAATGCACGCATCCCCGGAGGTCAGCGCTCGTTTGCATGTATTAGCTCTAGAATTGCCACAGTTATCCAAGTAACGTTAGAGCGATCAAAGGAACCATAACTGATTTAATGAGCCATTCGCAGTTTCACTGTACCGGAGATGCAGGGCGCGCCCTGGAAGCCGGAGCACCAGGGCGGCGAAGCATTGAGGCGGGCGGGCGGGTCGGTCTCCGGGGCCGCGCTGGGGTACGGCCGGAGACGGAGCTCGAGAGGGGCCCGTTCGGGAACGGCCCCTCTCGTGGCGCTCCTGGAGGGTTCGAGAAACATCGTGTTCGCCGGAGGAC
>NW_027211259.1:0-28878 GCF_029030835.1 Brachyistius frenatus
GTGTGTGTGTGTGTGTGTGTGTGTGTGTGTGTGTGTGTGTGTGTGTGTGTGTGTGGCCCAATCATGCTGCAGCATTGAGTCAGTAGCTCTCTTTTTCTCCCCTAATTGATCAGCAGATGGAACTGACAAATGATGAATAGGTTGGACATGGTACACCCATCGCTTTAAACACACACACACACACACACACACACACACACACACACACACACACACACACACACACACACACACACACACACACACACACACACACACACACACACACACACGCACGCACGCACGCACACACACACACACACACACACACACACACACACATCCTCTCGGTGTCATCACTCTTGTCCTACAAGACTCCCAACACCCCGGTGGCATGGGAGAGTGAGCGCGTCCGACCACAGAAGAAGAGCCTCCTCGCTTCACTGAGACAGAGAGACGACACAAAGGCAGCGAGCAGCAGATTCCTCACATAGCTGCTGTTTGAATGCACCACAGAGAAATGAAGGTATCCAGATATCATCGTCCTTTCATGTGGCATTCAAAGAAAGCTCTTTCCTCTTTGGGCCCATTGAGATGCCACCACCTGTAACTGGATGCAAGGTTTTCTCTCCTTTGTCCTGTCTTTCTCACTCACTCACACACACACACACACACACACACACACACACACACACACACACACACACACACACACACACACACACACACACACACACACACACACACACACACACACACACACACACACACACACACAGATACACACAGGTACACACATATGGGCACACACACAAACAGATATAAACACACACACACTGAGGCCGTGGGATAATGTGAGTGAAAAGTTCACAACCTTTTCACACAATCTGCTCCACAATAAGCTGCAGAGATCAAATCAAACTGGTCATCACCAACCAGAACCAGCAGGCCTTCATCACTAACCAGAACCAGCAGGTCTTCATCACTAACCAGAACCAGCAGGTCTTCATCACTAACCAGAACAAGCAGGTCTTCATCACTAATCAGAACCAGCAGGTCTTCATCACTAACCAGAACAGGCAGGTCTTCATCACTCACCAGTATAAGCAGGTCTTCATCACTAACCAGAACCAGCAGGTCTTCATCACTAACCAGAACAAGCAGGTCTTCATCACTCACCAGTATAAGCAGGTCTTCATCACTAACCACAACCAGCAGGTCTTTGTCACTAACCAGAACCAGCAGGTGTTCATCACTAACCAGAACCAGCAGGTCTTCATCACTAACCAGAACAAGCAGTTCTTCATCACTAACCAGAACCAGCAGGTCTTCATCACTAACCAGAACCAGCAGGTCTTCATCACTAACCAGAACAAGCAGGTCTTCATCACTAACCAGAACAGGCAGGTCTTCATCACTAACCAGAACCAGCAGGTCTTCATCACTAACCCGAACCAGCAGGTCTTTGTCACTAACCAGAACCAGCAGGTCTTCATCACTAACCAGAACAAGCAGGTCTTCATCACTCACCAGTATAAGCAGGTCTTCATCACTAAGCAGAACCAGCAGGTCTTTGTCACTAACCAGAACCAGCAGGTCTTCATCACCAACCAGAACAAGCAGGTCTTCATCACTCACCAGAACAAGCAGGTCTTCATCACTAACCAGAACCAGCAGGTCTTCATCACTAACCAGAACAAGCAGTTCTTCATCACTAACCAGAACCAGCAGGTCTTTATCACTAACCAGAACCAGCAGGTCTTCATCACTAACCAGAACAAGCAGTTCTTCATCACTAACCAGAACCAGCAGGTCTTCATTACTCACCAGTATAAACAGGTCTTCATCACTAACCAGAACCAGCAGGTCTTCATCACTAACCAGAACAAGCAGGTCTTCATCACTAACCAGAACCAGCAGGTATTCATCACCAACCAGAACAAGCAGGTCTTCTCATCAGAGAAGATAAGATCAGCAGGAAGTACATTTTCCATCAGACACTCCTGTTTCCATACAAATGTGGATCAGATGTGGATCAAATGTAGATCAGATGGTAAATGGTCTGCACTTGTATAGCTCTTTATCACCTTTTGGTCTCAAAGCTCTTTAGCATAGTTTTCCCATTCACACACTAATGAGACAGATCACCATGCAAGGTGCTGCCATCAGGAGAACATTCACACACTGATGGTACAACATCAGGAGAACATTCACACCGATGGTACACCATCGGGAGAACATTCACACACCGATGGTACGACATCGGGAGAACATTCACACCGATGGTACACCATCGGGAGAACATTCACACACCGATGGTACGACATCGGGAGAACATTCACACCGATGGTACACCATCGGGAGAACATTCACACACCGATGGTACGACATCGGGAGAACATTCACACCGATGGTACACCATCGGGAGAACATTCACACACCGATGGTACGACATCGGGAGAACATTCACACCGATGGTACACCATCGGGAGAACATTCACACACCGATGGTACACCATCGGGAGAACATTCACACACCGATGGTACGACATCGGGAGAACATTCACACACTGATGGTACAACATCAGGAGAACATTCACACCGATGGTACACCATCGGGAGAACATTCACACACCGATGGTACACCATCGGGAGAACATTCACACCGATGGTACGACATCGGGAGAACATTCACACACTGATGGTACAACATCAGGAGAACATTCACACCGATGGTACACCATCGGGAGAACATTCACACACCGATGGTACACCATCGGGAGAACATTCACACACCGATGGTACGACATCGGGAGAACATTCACACACTGATGGTACAACATCAGGAGAACATTCACACCGATGGTACACCATCGGGAGAACATTCACACACTGATGGTACAACATCGGGAGAACATTCACACCGATGGTACAACATCAGGAGAACATTCACACCGATGGTACGACATCGGGAGAACATTCACACCGATGGTACACCATCGGGAGAACATTCACACACCGATGGTACGACATCGGGAGAACATTCACACCGATGGTACACCATCGGGAGAACATTCACACACCGATGGTACGACATCGGGAGAACATTCACACCGATGGTACACCATCGGGAGAACATTCACACACCGATGGTACGACATCGGGAGAACATTCACACCGATGGTACACCATCGGGAGAACATTCACACACCGATGGTACACCATCGGGAGAACATTCACACACCGATGGTACGACATCGGGAGAACATTCACACACTGATGGTACAACATCAGGAGAACATTCACACCGATGGTACACCCCCCCCCCCCCCCCCCCCCCCCCCCCCCCCCCCCCCCCCCCCCCCCCCCCCCCCCCCCCCCCCCCCCCCCCCCCCCCCCCCCCCCCCCCCCCCCCCCCCCCCCCCCCCCCCCCCCCCCCCCCCCCCCCCCCCCCCCCCCCCCCCCCCCCCCCCCCCCCCCCCCCCCCCCCCCCCCCCCCCCCCCCCCCCCCCCCCCCCCCCCCCCCCCCCCCGGGAGAACATTCACACACCGATGGTACACCATCGGGAGAACATTCACACCGATGGTACGACATCGGGAGAACATTCACACACTGATGGTACAACATCAGGAGAACATTCACACCGATGGTACACCATCGGGAGAACATTCACACACCGATGGTACACCATCGGGAGAACATTCACACACCGATGGTACGACATCGGGAGAACATTCACACACTGATGGTACAACATCAGGAGAACATTCACACCGATGGTACACCATCGGGAGAACATTCACACACTGATGGTACAACATCGGGAGAACATTCACACCGATGGTACAACATCAGGAGAACATTCACACCGATGGTACACCATCGGGAGAACATTCACACACAGATGGTACAACATCGGGAGAACATTCACACACCGATGGTACAACATCGGGAGAACATTCACACACCGATGGTACAACATCGGGAGCAACTTAGGGTTCAGTGTCTTGCTCAAGGACACTTAGGCGTGTGGACAGGAGGAGCTGGGATCGAACCACCAGCCTTCTGATTAGTGTTCAACCCACTCTACCATCTGAGCCACAGCCTCCCAGATGAGGATCAAATGTAGATCAGATGTAGATCAGATGTGGATCAGATTTGGATCAGATGTGGATCAGATGTGGATCAGATGTAGGTCAGGTGTGGATCAGATGTAGATCAGATGTGGATCAGATGTAGATCAGATGTAGGTCAGGTGTGGATCAGATGTAGATCAGATGTGGATCAGATGTAGATCAGATGTAGGTCAGGTGTGGATCAGATGTAGATCAGATGTGGATTAGCCGTGGTCATAGTCGTGGTGTGAAGGTTGGACTGTGCAACACCTGTGACTAGTCACTTCATCCAGGTTCCTACAAATGCTCCTTTAAACATCCAGAAGTTTCCATGAGATGATGTTGTAGAAAGAATAATTTTTCTCTGATGTTTTTATGAATTAGATATGAAGAGACAGAGAACGAACAACGAGACAACACCTGGAATTTAATTAAAGCCTCTTTTCACGCCAGATGTCACGTAAAAGGGCCAAAACGTGTAAAAGGACGCAGGCGAGTTTCTGATCTGAAGTGTGGAGAGAAAGAAGTTGAGTCTCCTTGTGACCTGCTGCTGACTCAGTAAGATGACCGACAACTAACATCAGGAAGATAAAACACCAGATCGAATCAGACCAGGAAATATAACCACCTTCTAGTTGTTTAAAAGATCTGTAATGTCAGCAGGATCCTGCAGAGCTCTGACAGGAACATGATACATGGAAACTGATGTAAATCATGTTGGAACCAAAGACTGAATACAACATCTAAATAAATTAAAACTGTTTCTAAAAGAGTTCGTAGCTTCAGGTCTGTAAAATGGTTCTGATCCAGAAGTGTCTTCAGCTGCAATACCAGCGAGTGCCACTAGAGGTCGGCTCCAAAAGCCTCCGGCTCCATAGACTCCCATTCAACTTCTCTCATCAAATCCAAAGTGAATCAAATGTGTCCATCAGTTATCTCGGTGTTGTTAGCTAAAGTCACTCCTTCTTATTAGTTTTCTGGAGGTCCATCTGAAAATAATCCCTCATTCATTAGAAAAGAAGATTCAAGAAGACCTGTTTTTGGAGGCGTGTCTGTTTGATTGACAGGCCTGCGGTGCAGTCAGGTTACAGCTATCGGTGGGCGGGACGTAGTATCGTCAGGTTTCCGATCAGATCGGTCAGATCCACCGCTGGCTCCTCCCCCAGCTCGTCCAAATATGGTCACTTCCTGCTCCAAACCGCTCCAAACTAGCAAAGATGGTGACGGACAGAATCTGAACTGGAGGATTGATAATGTTCACAAACCAACGATGACATCACTGATGGTTGATGACATCACTGATGGTTGATGACGTCACTGATGGTTGATGACATCACTGATGGTTTGTGAAAACACTGATGGTCGGTTGCCGCTGCAGCCTTCTGGATCATCGCTGGTGTCTTTAACTGCACCAGAAGAAGATGAAGATGTTGTAGTATTATGGTCTGTTGTTAGGTGATGGTAGTATGATGGTCTGTTGTTAGGTGTTTGTAGTATTATGGTCTGTTGTTAGGTGATGGTAGTATTATGGTCTGTTGTTAGGTGTTGGTTGTAGTATGATGGTCTGTTGTTAGGTGGTTGTGGTAGTATGATGGTCTTTTGTTAGGTGGTGGTAGTATGATGGTCTGTTGTTAGGTGGTGGTGGTATTATGGTCTGTTAGGTGGTGGTAGTATGTAGGTCTGTTGTTAGGTGGTGGTAGTATGATGGTCTGTTGTTAGGTGGTGGTAGTATGATGGTCTGTTGTTAGGTGGTGGTAGTATTATGGTCTGTTTGGTGGTGGTATTATTATGGTCTGTTGTTTAGGATGGTCTGTTTTAGGTAGTGTTATGGTCTGTTGTTAGGTGATGGTAGTATTATGGTCTGTTGTTAGGTGGATGTAGTATTATGGTCTGTTGTTAGGCGATGGTAGTATTATGGTTTGTTGTTTGATGGTGGTAATATTATGGTCTGTTGTTAGGTGGTGGTAGTATGATGGTCTGTTGTTAGGTGGTAGTTGTTGTGGTAGTATGATGGTCTGTTGTTAGGTCTGTTTGGTGGTGGTAGCATTATTGTATGTTGTTAGATGGTGGTAGTATTATGGTCTGTTGTTAGGTGGTGGTAGTATGATGGTCTGTTGTTAGGTGGTGGTAGTATGATGGTCTGTTGTTAGGTGGTGGTAGTATTTTGGTCTGTTGTTAGGTGGTGGTAGTATTATGGTTTGTTGTTAGGTGTTGGTAGTATTATGGTCTTCTGTTAGGTGGTGGGAGTATGATGGTCTGTTTTATGTGGGTAGTATTATGGACTGTTTTGTGGTGGTATTATTATGGTGCTTTTGGTGGTAGTAGTATTATGGTCTTTTTGCTGTTGGTAGTATTATCGTCTCTTGTTTGGTGGATGTAGTATTATGGTCTGCTGTAAGATGGTGGTATTATTATGGTCTGTTGTTAGGTGGTGGTAGTATTTTGGTCTGTTGTTATGTTGTGGTGCTAGTATGATGGTCTTTTGTTAGGTCTGTTTGGTGGTGGTAGTATTATGGTCTGTTGTTAGATGGTGGTAGTATTATGGTCTGTTGTTAGGTGGTGGTAGTATGATGGTCTGTTGTTAGGTGGTGGTAGTATTATGGTCTGTTGTTAGGTGGTGGTAGTATATGGTCTGTTGTTAGGTGGTTGTAGTATTATGGTCTGTTGTTGGTGGTGGTAGCATTATGATAAGTTGCGTGGTGATGGTAGTATGATGGTCTGTTGTTAGTTGGTGGTAGTATTATTATCTCTTGTTTGGTGGTGGTAGTATTTTGGGCTGTTTGCTGCTGGTAGTATTATGGTCTGTTTGCTGCTAGTAGTATTATGGCCTGTTGTATAATGGTGGTAATATTATGGTCTGTTTTTGGGACTTCCTGAATTCAGTTTCTTTGCTGTAAGTGGTGTTATTTGACAGCTCATAATGGATGAATAATCCCCTTACTGGTCTGCATGTCGTCTGGGCCTCCAGCCTCTTGTTGTAATCCAGCTGCATGTGTTCATCCTAACAGTAGGGCTGAAGACCTGACGAGTCAATGCACAGAGTTGAAATCACATTAAAATTTGCAAGAAAATTCTGAAACATCAGCAACTGAAAGAATTTTAATAGAGGAATGGTCAAACATTTCTGATGTCAGTTGGAGGACGGTTTAATCCAAAACAGTTACAATAATTATCTCTGTTGGAGGAGTTGATATGAGTTTCTGATGCAGAGGATGTACTTACTGTTTTAATTACAGCTTTTTATGTTTTTGTTGAATAAATGATTAAAAAAGCAAATTTTTCTCAGGGTCTTGTTCTAGTATATCAAATTTATCTATCGGTACTGTATCAGATAGGATCAAACGTTTGCTTGTTCAAATATTTTGAATAGATTTCCACAGGATGTCCGAGTATTAGCGGTGTATCAGCACAGTTTCTTTTACGTATCCTGCAGCAGGACAGTAGTGCGATGCAGTGCAGCTGTGAGGATGCAGCGCTTCTATTTTATTTTTAAGGAGTGTGGATGTAATAATGTCTAATGTATTTAAACAGAGCCGTCTTCTGAATGTATGACAGAAAACTGCCGTATTTAGAAGATTTCTGAGGAAATCAGTTGTCTGAAGACTCCTTGACCCCCCCAGTGAACATTCTCATGGGAAAACTAACACCTCATGTCTTTTTTTCCTTCATCTGTCCCTTCTTCTCCCCCTCGTCCTTCCCTCCCATATGGAGGCCATAACGGCGGCGGAGCAGCTCTGTTTGATCCCCATGCCGTGCTATCTTCAGTTCTCTCCATTCAGCCCGTTTGGATGGGGATCAGTGGAGTGGACCGCCCGTCTGCCCAAAAGGACAAAAGTCCCCCTGCTAATTGCTGCCACATCAAATGAAGGGGGACATCCCAAAGAGGAGCTCTCAGATTGATGGAGAGGGAGAGAAGAAAACAGACAGCTGGTTTCACTCGTTCACCTCAGTCAGCTGATGGAGCCGGTTCATGTCGGAGATTCAAGACTTGAACTTCTTTCTTTTGTAACATCAGTATAACTCAACATCGGTGTTAATCACTAATTCAGATGAGTGGAACTCATACAACCGTCATCAGTTTAACTACAACAGCACTGACCCTGGCTGTACATAGGAGGTGTTGTCTCATGGCTGCTGTCAGTTTACTGAGATTTGTTGTTGGAGTCTGTTAGGTTGGAAACATGAAGTAACTCTGCTGCACACAATCCTGACGTCCCAATAGTCTCAAAACTGGAAATAAATCGATAAACAAAATCAAATCAGATCATGTCAGTGTGAGTGTGTAATCACCTCAGAGAACCATCTCCTGCGATTTTCCCTCAGCTGGAGAAATCATGGTTTTGGTTCCTCAACCGTCAGTCTCAGCGCTCTCAGTAAACCTGCTTCCAGTCGCAGCAGTTTAAAGTAACCTGCAGTGTCCAGCAGCACACAGCAGACACAGACAGGGACAAGCTGCCTGGAGACACATTAGCTCCCAGGAGAATGAAAAGGAGGGTGAATCATGAAAACGTTTTTAAACTCTGACTGAATCATCTTGCAGAGTGTCCTCTACTACTTTCTAAAACAGGCTTTACTGTTTTCCTCTTTTTATCGAAGCACTTTAAGTTGCAATTGTATTGTCCATCAGGGCTTTACAATCACAGATCTTTTTCTGCTTTTTACCCCACTGGATTTGTTACAGCTTCAGTCACTGTTTTTTTTTATTGTAGATATTGAATATACTTGGGAAAACACTCACAAAAACATTGTTTTTAAGAAGTATGATGACCAGCTGCAGCACTGCAATACAGTGCATCCGGAAAGTATTCACAGCGCTTCACTTTTTCCACATTTAGTTATGTTACAGATTTATTCCAAAATGAATTAAATTAATTTTTTTCCTCAAAATTCTACACACAATATCCCATAATGACAATGTGAAAAAAGTTTATTTAAAATGTTTGCAAATCTATTAAAAATAAAGAACGAAAATATAACGCGTACTTAAGTATTCACAGCCTTTGCTCAATACTTTGTTGAAGCACCTTTGTCAGAACTTACAGCCTCAAGTCTTTTTGAGTATGAAGCTACAAGCTTGGCTCCTATTCTTGGGCAGTTTCTCCCGTTCTTCTTTGCAGGACCTCTCAAGCTCCATCAGGTTGGATGGGGAGCGTTGGTGCTCAGACATCTTCAGATCTCTCCAGAGATGTTCAATCGGGTTCAAGTCTGGCCTCTGCCTGGGCCTCTCAAAGACATTCACAGAGTTGTCCTGAAGCCACTCCTTTGTTATCTTGGCTGTGTGCTTCGGGTCGTTGTCCTGTTGGAAGATGAACCTTCGCCCCAGTCTGAGGTCCAGAGCGCCCTGGAGAAGGTTTTCATCAAGGATGTCTCTGTACATTGCTGCATTCATCTTTCCCTCCATCCTGACTAGTCTCCCAGTTCCTGCTGCTGAAAAACATCCCCACAGCATGATGCTGCCACCACCATGCTTCACCGTAGAGATGGTATTGGCCAGGTGATGAGCAGTGCCTGGTTTCCTCCAAACATGACGCTTGGCATTCAGGCCAAAGAGTTCAATCTTTGTTTCATCAGACCAGAGAATTTAGTTTCTCATGGTCTGACAGTCCTTCAGGTGCCTTTTGGTAAACTTCAGGTGGGCTGTCATGAGCCTTTTACTGAGGAGTGTCTTCCGTCTGGCCACTCTACCATACAGGCCTGCTTGGTGGAGTGCTGCAGAGATGGTTGTCCTTCTGGAAGGTTCTCCTCTCTTCACAGAGCAACGCTGGAGCTCTGTCAGAGTGACCATCAGGTTCTTGGTCACCTCCCTGATTAAGGCCCTTCTCCCCCGATCGCTCAGTTTGGCCGGGCGGCCGACTCTTAAGAAGAGTCCTGGTGGTTCCAAACTTCTTCCATTTACGGATGATGGAGGTCATTGTGCTCATTGGGACCTTCAATGCTGCAGAAATGTTTCTGTACCCTTCCCCAGATCTGTGCCTCCATACAATCCTGTCTCGGAGGTCTACAGACGAATCCTTGGACTTCATGTCTTGGTTTGTGCTCTGACATGTCCACTGTGGGACCTTATATAGATGGTGTGTGTCTTTCCAAATCATGTCCAATCAACTGAATTTACCAGGTGGACTCCAATCAAGTTGTAGAAACATCTCAAGGATGATCAGTGGAAACAGGAAGCACCTGAGCTCAATTTTGAGTGTCATGGCAAAGGCTGTGAATAATTATGTACGTGATTTTTTTAATTTTTAATAGATTGGCAAAAGTTTCAAAAAAACGTTTTTCATGTTATCATTATGGGGTATTGTGTGTATAATTTTGAGGGAAAAAAATAATTTAATCCATTTTGGAATAAATCTGTAACAACAAAATGTGGAAAAGGTGAAGCACTGTGAATACTTTCAGGATGCACTGTACGTTTCCAGATGAGTATCTCGTTGTTTTCCTGTTGAAATATATTTACATTTTTACTGCTAACACCTTTTTTTATTTACATGTTCTTGGACTGTATCAGGAAATACACAAAGGTCTTAAATCCAACTGCATCACAAACTTTTTTGTGAGTTTTCCTGTGAATGAAGGAGCCAGTTGTATCCAGATGTTGAGGATTAATGGTTAAATGAGGTCCCATACTAACACTGAGTGCAGCTTCAGTGGAGGATCCGTGGGTTTCTTTTGTTTTAATCCTCATCAAAGATGAGTTTTTGGAGAAGACTTTCCCAGATTAGTTCTGCCCGTGCGATTGCCTGCTATGTTGTTGGCTGCCCCTTATTGTCCTCCAGCAGCTAGGAAGATCAGTGGACCAGGACCCTGCAACAAAAGGGTCTGGAGCCGGCGCTCTGTGTGTTTGTGTGTTCATGGATGTGTGTAGCTGTCACGGCCCAGTGATATAAGTGTCTCGGGGCCCCGGTCGGGTCCCCGCACCACACAGCGACAGAGAGCGAGAGAAAAAGCTGTCACTTCAGAGGCTCTTTTCAGAAGCTGCATCACTTTAGAGCCCACAGGCCTGAAGTCACCGTGCACACAGTCCTGCAGGCAGTCAGATGGCTGCTGTCCAGCTTCTGCAACCAATTATTTGTTTTTTGAATCACCCCTCTACTACCGAGCCCTTCCTCTTCTCAGCTCAAGCATTCCTGTTTTCCAATTGTGTTGTCATTGTGTCGCAGCGAGGCTCTGTCGGGGCTGTGGATGGCTGCAGAGGCCGGCGGTGCACTTTCAAAGTGTATATTGATTTGCAGTCTCCACATGATGTTGGATCATGTTGTCAGAGGTCACAACCTGCTGGTGTTCCGGTGCTGCCGTGGTGAGCCTTACATCTTGATCCGTGCCGGCAGGTCACGCTCGGCCTTTGAAAGCAGCAAGGCAAACAGAGCTCCTGCACGTCGGCTCATCCATCACACACACCTTAACACTGTCTCAGCCAAGCATGCAGCGCTGTCACTCACAGGTGAGTAAGCTGTCGGCGGCAGGAAGCAGGCTCACAGGAGGATCTGCTGTAAATCAGTTGGTGAGAGCAGGGATGTCCAAGATGAGGCTCCAGACCAAACAGGGGTCACATTTCAGCTTGGTTTCAGTGAAATACTCTGACGCAGTTTAAATAATCTACAGATGCAGAAAACAGGGTCACAAACAGATGCAGCTCATTGTTGCCTCTTATTCACACAGGTTGGATCCACTGAGTTACCTGTTTCCATTCTTTTAGAGAACAAGACATCATCTGAGTCCCTTCATAACAGGACACCACACTGAGGTAGTGTTCAGTTTAGACGGTGGAAGCCTGCTGATGTTAGCACTGTAGATCTTTACTCACAAATGCACATAATTGTAGATGATTCAGAAAGGTTTACTCACTGTTGTAGTCATCAGCTGGCACCAGGAGGACACCTGGTCAGGTACAGGGCTAGGTGCTGCTGCACACTCCAGTATGCAGGTGTCCCCTGTGTTACACTGCACTGCCTCAGCCTGGCTCAATAATGACACGGAAAGTCAGATTTTATTTTTTAAATAGCAAAGTGTCTTTCTGCTGCTGAAATGTTATTAATTTTGTTTTGTTACCCTGCTGTCTGTATTCTGACATAGTTGTAAAACTGTTACAGTATTTCACCTTGTAGAAACACAGCAGCTCTACAGTCTTTGGGGTTCAAAATACAACACAGTTTCCCAAAACGTTGGGGGAAAAAAATGCAGTGACAAATTACATAAACTCATATTTATTTCAAAATAGACCAAAGACAACATATCAAATGTTGAAACTGAGACATTTTATTGTTTTACGAAAAATATTTGCTCATTTTAAATTTGGTGGCAGCAACACGTCTCCAAATACAAATACAAATTGGGACAGGATCAACAAAGGACTAGAAAGGTTGTGTAACGCAAAAAACAAAAACACCTGGTGGAACATCTAGGAACTAATGAGGTTACCATGGCAACAGATCAGTAACATGATTGGCTATAAAAAGATGATTTCAGAGAAGCGGAGTCTCTCAGCAGTGAAGATGGGGAGAGGTTCACCACTCTGTGAAAGACTGTGTTGGAAAATAGTTCAACAATCTAAGAATAATGTTCCTCAATGTAAAACTACAAAGAATTAGTGGATTTCATCGTCTACGATTCATAATATCATTAAAAGATTCAGAGAATCTGGATAAATCTCTGAACACAAGGGACAAGGCTGGAAACCAATATTGGATGGTGGTGATCTTCAGGCCTTCAGGCAGCACTGCATTAAAAACACACTATTCTGGAGTGGAAATCACTGCATGGGCTCAGGAACACTTGTGAAAACCATCGTCTGTGAACACAGTTCATCGCTGCGTCCACAAATGATGTTAAAACTCTCCAAAGAAGAAACCAGATAGAAACATGATCCAGAAACACCGCTGCCTTCTCTGGACCGAGATCATTGAAGATAGACTGAGGTGAAGTGGACAACTGTCCTGAGGTCTGATGGATCACAATCTGAGATTCTGTTTAGAAATCATGGACGCTGCATCCTCCAGGTTAAAGAGGAGAGGGACCATCCAGCTTGTTATCAGCTCAGTTCTAAAGCCAGCATCTGTGATGGTACAGGGATGCATTAGTGCACATGGCATGGGTAGCTTGAACATCTGGAAGGAAGCATTAATGCTGAATGATATATTCAGGTTTTGGAGCAACAAATGCTGCCATCCAGACAACGTCTCTTTCAGGGAAGGTCTTGTTTATTTCAGCAGAACAACGTCCAACCACATTCTGCACGTATTCCAACAGCATGGTTCTCTAGTAGAAGAGTCCGCTGATAAACTGGCCTCCTGCAGTCCAGACCTGTCAATCATTGAAAACATCTGGAGCATCAGGACATGAACAATACAACAAAGGAGACCCTGAACTGTTGAGCAGCTGAAACGCTCTATCAGGCAAGAATGGGACCACATTTCACTTTCTAAACTCCAGAAACTGGTTTATATTATTTACAAATCATCAAATTCTGCTTTTAGTTACATTATAAACAGCACCCAACTTCTTTGGAAGCAGAGTTGTATATATCAGGATATAGTGTAATATCTATGTCCCCGTAAAAAAAGTGCTCATGAATCAACACTTCTCAAACAGCTGCAACAATAAACCTGATGTCAATGCGAGAAAAAACCTTTGTACCTGATAAGAGTTTGAATCTCCCTCTTCACCAGCTCACACAGCAGACAAGCAAGTCCTCACACCTCTTTTAGGGAGTAATAACTTCCTCTAGAAGACTCCTCAGTGACTGAGAACACTGTGACTGATGAAAAACATCTATGAAGCTGACATCGTTTTCATTTGTCATGTGACGTTTGTTTGTAACTGAGATCTGAGGTCCGGCGGGTCCGTCGCCGACCCACCGAGCTTGCTCAGTGATGGACAGTTTGACGCCTGACTTTTTCTTTACTCACAGCAACTTCAAAATTCAAACACTTTCTAAAACTGTTGCACAGACGTCACTTACGTTCACTTTGTCTACAGTCACTGTCTGATCAGTGAAGGGTTAGGCTTTAACTCTGAGTGACATGATGAAACGCTCTCATCCTCATTGAGGAAGACTCTCTTCCTTCTTGGTGTTTATCCAACTCTCCTCTCACTGGCCTCCTGCCGTGAACAGTTTCCTGTACCTCCTCTTATGTTCTTGTAGTCTGTCATGTTTCCTTCTGTATAAAACAGAGACGAGAACCAGCGGACCACCGAGCTCTGACTGACGTCACTGAATGATCGTGAACGTCCTGTCTGCTGACCAGCGTTGCTGTGCTGCTCGTTACACCTGACCGTCCTCATCAGCTCACATTGTCATCTCATCTAATGAGTCAGTCAGTCTCTCATTGCGGCCCATCTGACCTCTGACCTCCATCTCCCTACGGACAATCAAGATTTTTTTTTTTTCTCTTTCTTCCCTCTTCTTTTCGTCTGCTGGTCAAACCTTAAAGATCATGTCAGAATAAAGATGGGAAACATCTTAATGTGATAAAAAAAAACATCCTTCAAAATAGAATAAAAATCAGGTTTTATTTTGAAATAAGATTGTTTGACAAACTAAAATAACTTAAATCCCAAAGACATATTAAGAACAGGTTGTCTGTGTTGGTGCTGCTTTCTCAAAAAGATTACAATTTCAAAATAGAAGTAATTTTACAGTTTCACCAAAGAAGATGTGGTGAAGGGATGGGGGGGTGGGAGGATGGGGGGTGGTGGGCTGGTAGCGGGGGGTCACAGGAAGGGTGGAGGTGAGGATTAGGGGGCAACAATGAGTTAAATGTTCCCCTGCAGACCACATGGAGGCCGAAGCGTCCCCCCAGTGTCCATAATTTGTCTGGAATAATTGTGTGTGTGTGTGTGTGTGTGTGTGTGTGTGTGTGTGTGTGTGTGTGTGTGTGTGTGTGTGTGTGTGTGTGTGTGTGTGTGTGTGTGTGTGTGTGTGTGTGTGTGTGTGTGTGTGTGTGTGTGTGTGTGTGTCCAGGGCTCAGGCTTTGCTCTCTGGTCATTGGAGGTGAAGGGGCTCTCCACAGAGAGTGGAGGACCCTCGCTGTCAGACAGGAATCTGAAGAGACCTCCCAGTAGTCGTCAGCGGTGAGACCCAGCAGCTCCCGTTATTCACAACCCTCAGAGGAGGCACAAATGTTCAGCTGGTTCTGGAGCTTCACATGTTTCAGTTGCACAGTGGAGCAAACGCCACCAAGCTCTCTCTCTGACAACACTGGTACAGTATCATACAATATCAAGACGTTACTGGATCAGCACACATTCAGAGAGAATGTGTTGTAGACGTAGTTGTTTATTTATTAAATCCTGATGGATGGCCATGAAGGGAAACGTGTTTATCAAAACGTACATTACAGAAAATAACTAAATAATGAGATCACTTCTTAAAAACTTTGTGTCGTGCACTTGTTCTTTACCAGGTAAAGTTGGAAAGGGGTGGAGTCGAGGTGTTGGAGATGGCAGAATGATGGTGATGAGGTCAGGTTGGTATCAGTGAATGGAGGTGGTGGAGTCAGGATGTATCAGAGGTGATGGAGTTAGGATGGTATCATAGGTGATGGAGGTGATGGAGGATGAGGACGGTGTGTTCCCATGATAAAATGCTGACTGCACCACAGGCCTGTCAATCAAACAGACACGCCCCCAAAAACAGGTCTTCTTGAATCTTCTTTTCTAATGAATGAGGGATTATTTTCAGATGGACCTCCAGAAAACTAATAAGAAGGAGTGACTTTAGCTAACAACACCGAGATAACTGGTGGACACATTTTATTCACTTTGGATTTGATGAGAGAAGTTGAATGGGAGTCTATGGAGCCGGAGGCTTTTTGGAGCCGACCTCTAGTGGCACTCGCTGGTATTGCAGCTGAAGACGCTTCTGGATCAGAAGCTACGAACACTTTTCTATCCCACCTGTGCTTGATGACCTGAACAGGTTAGCAGCCTCGTGGGCTTCACATGACTTCTGTGTGTTATTAATATGAAGTTACATGTTTGTACAGTTTTATCCAGAAACGTCTGAATACTTGAAGCGTGCCTGCTGTCGCTCTCTCACGCTGCTCCGCTTTGTCACTTCACATGAAGCGCTGCCATCTAGGGATCAGTTTGAAACACACTGCGGACTGAATGTCACTGCAGGTTTGCAACCATAGCAACCTGTTACTGACAGCTTGTCATACATGAAGGATTCAGAAAGCAGTGAGGTAATGACTCCCCACAGTGACACACTGACCTCACCTGTCGGCCTACAGTCACAGACACACCTGAGCTGATGCAGCTGCAACACTTGGAGGACCTTTCTGCCACATGCGGTGGTCTTCATCAGCATCCACACACAGGCTGATGGATGTCTGTCATCAAACATCAACCTTTATATATGAGCAAACTCCTGCTGATGAAGGTAATGACATGCAGCTGAAAGCTCAGACAGAAAGTAAGTTATGAACTTTAAACTCAACCTCCAGCTGTGATGCATTTCTTCATGGTTTGTATTGAAAGATGTGAAGGAGCCGTTCTGACCTGCAGCACAAAACACGGCATCATTCCTCCTCCTTGGCTGACATCTGATGAGTCAACACGCACACGTCAGATCGGTAAAGTGGTTTTGCAACAGATTCACAAACACAGCTGATCACATATAAACACTGTCTGCAGCTGCCAGTGAGGCTCTGACAGTTTCAAAGTTCCTCTTCAGTCCTTCTGGACGGTACGACGCCGCCATCTGCTGCTAGAAAACTGCACAGCTGCACTCAGGAGTAACAGAAAGGGATTATGGGTAAGGATTACAGCAGGCACCATACCTGTAATAGTCTGAGGACAAAATTATGTCAATGCTCTCAGATCAGATATCTGTTATTAAGTTGTGTTTGATGTTCGTATTTATTGTGAGTGAAAAACACTCTGCTCAATTGTTCTGTGTACAGATGTGTTACAGAGTGGCTGCTTCTATGTGTGTTAATATCAACCATCAGTGATGTCATCAACCATCAGTGATGTCATCGTTGGTTTGTGAAAGTTATGAATCCTCCAGTTCAGATTCTGTCCATCGCCATCTTTGCTAGTTCAGAGCGGTTTGGAGCAGGAAGTGACCATATTTGGACGAGCTGGGGGAGGAGCCAGAGGTGGATATGACCGATCTGATTGGAAACCTGACGATACTACGTCCCGCCCACCGATAGCTGTAACCTGACTGCACCACAGGCCTGTCAATCAAACAGACACGCCCCCAAAAACAGGTCTTCTTGAATCTTCTTTTCTAATGAATGAGGGATTATTTTCAGATGGACCTCCAGAAAACTAATAAGAAGGAGTGACTTTAGCTAACAACACCGAGATAACTGGAGACTGTTAAAAGGGTGTGTGTGTGTGTATGAGACAGAGAGACAGGTCTATAGGTAATTCATCATCATCATTATCGTTGTGTCGTTGGTCATTTTTTAATGTGTGTTGAAGCACTGCGGTCTTATTAAAGTAATTATCTTTTCATTGTGGTTGTAGATTTCCTTTTGTCATCAATAACGTTCACAAAATATCCACCTCATAAGAACACGCAGACAGATCGTCGGTTGTAACGCAGCTTTTATTCTTCAGATAACAGCGAGACATGCAAAGAACCGGGAGACAGAGTTTGTGGTGTTCATGAGTTCTGCTGCTTCAGTCTTCTCTCTGATCTGTCGGCCACATCTGGACAGGCCTCCTCTGGAAGAGCCAAGAGCACCGAGGTGGATGAGGTCAGAGCTGATTGTAACGATGGACTGCGTGTGTGTGTGTGTGTGTGTGTGTGTGTGTGTGTGTGTGTGTGTGTGTGTGTGTGTGTGCTCATATTGCTCTCATGTGGACTCACAGCACTTGTAGAGCGTGTTCAGCCTGGCGATGTCGCTCCTGCTCATCTCCTTAGCGTTGCCAAAGTTGACGTTGGCGTTGGGGATGGGGACCATGGTGGGCTGGTTGTTCTTGGAGAAGGCGTACCTGCAACAGCACACAGAGCTGTGAGACCCGACCACCACACATCCTGAACACACCTCACCTCAGGGCTGAAGTAGAAGCAGCTGTTCTCACCTGTGATACTGCATGACAGAGTTGTAGTCGTAGGCAGTGCCCTGGTTGAGGGTGGCGATCTTCCTGAAGTTGTGCTCCATTCCTACAAAACACAATAAAGAGGACAAAGTCTCTGTTTGAAATCAGGACGTTGTCCCTGGACAGAAAGGAGTTGTTTAGACAACTCCTTTCAGTGTATTTGTTCACAAGGGTTCCCCATGATATCTACACGAGGCCTGCAGAGTCTCGTAGGAAGAACAGGTCTCAGATCAGTGCTTCCCTCTGAATGCACTCGTCTGCAGCTCACCGGTCGCCCCTCTAACCTCTAGTGAGAATACGGAACCGTTCCTTTACCGGACTGGACGTTCTGCAGCAGGACTTTGATGTGGTTGTCCCTGTCGGAGCGGGTCTGTTCGTGGTTGAATCCCAGAGCGTGGAGCAGCTCGTGCTGCACGGTGCCGTGGTAAAGGCATCCACTACGGGCCAGAGACACCACCTGCTTCCCGCCACGACGGCCGACGTAGGAGTAGCAGCTGGACAGGACCAGAGAGACGTTGAAGAGCAGTGAAGTCGGAGGACAGCGTTCAACACAGGCTGCTTATCGTTCTCAGCTTCTTACCCGTTCTGGGACTCGATGCTCAGCCAGTCGCGGTCGCTGCTGCTGCTGGGCCTGAAGCGGATGCAGGAGAAGGAGGAGAAGGACTCCAGTCCACGGGTGATGATGGCCTTCTCACGGGAGTCTGGCAGGATGACAGGACACAACATTTAGCTTTTTTCCATCCAGCAGCACCACAAACTAAACCAGTGAGTTTCTCTGAGTTTCCATGTACACTGTAACATTTAGAGTTAGTCAGCCAACACTGGTCCAACCAGACCAGGACCAGATCTGAGGCGGACCCACCTGAAGGAGTTGAACCGGATGAGGATGTGCAGAAATAAAAGCAGTTTGACTAAATGTCAACGCTGCTATTTCTTCACATTATGTGGGTCATTTCAGTTCATTTCTTCATATTTTGAGGCCTCCCAGCCTCAGACACTCACTGAAGTGGTTGGTGATGTAATAAGGAATGTAGACCTTCCCGTCAGTCCACTTGCCCCACGTGCAGCCCCGGCTGGTGCAAGGGTCGGCGTTTCTCTCGGCCTCGGTGTCGATGGCGATGTCTCCTTCGGTCAGGATGGGATCGTCGGCAGAACGGACTGAAACACATCGTGCACAACTTCAAATCCTGTTGCAGTGCTACTGATAGAAGAAGGAAGGATTGAAGCTTCATCAGCGGTCCTGAGGAAGAGGGACTGCAGCAGCTCTCACTCACTCAGATTGCTGTTGGCTCTCTCCAGAAGTTCAGAGACAGAAAGACCCTCTGCAGCGTCCTCTGCTCACACACATCAACAACAGCACAATTTCACTGGACTGCAGAACAACACAGCAGTCCCATACTGAGACTGTCAATACCATAGGACAGATACATACCTGCCTGCAGCTGCAGCGAGGGATCAGGGGAGAAGAACACACGGCGTTACACATGAAATCACAGCTCCACGTCAGCAGACGTCCTCACACTAACAACTGCACGTTAAACTGGGAAGAACGCACATTCACATGATGAGACACACTTTCTGCATTGTGGAACCAAAAGCTTTTAGATAAAGTCTGTCACCCAAATCCTCAAATCTGTCTGTGAGAAAGGACCTAACAGCTGTGAAAATAATGTGAGACTTCATATGTGAGACAGGACGCTGTTCATGTTGGTGTCTGCCACAGTCAAGTTCCCACATCCACATTTACAGGAGGATGAATGAGCAGACGTCCCGCTGTGATCCTACCTCGCTGTCAGCCCAACAGCAGGCAGACAGCAGCAGCAGAGCCAGAGCCCAGAAAACAGACGAGCGAGCCATCGCAGCAGATCTGCAGGACACAGACAGGAATCAGAGCAGAGTGGGAACACAGAGGTCCACCTTCATCCACTGACAGGAAGGGCCCACGTCTACACTGCACTCTCACCTTGGATCCTGTGTGGACGTGTGCAGCACAGGTTTCACTCCAGCATTTTATAAACCGTCAGCTGTGTCAGTCGGCCCAAATATGGCTTATCTGAGGACGGAGAAACCCTAAAGAATCAGCTGAACGTACAGGCTTATCAGTCACGTGTTCAGACAGACGTGCGAAAAGAAACGCCACCCTTCAATGTGGGTGGGAAAACAGACACTTGTTGCGTTTAGCATCAAACTGTACAAAGATATCTAATGAAAAATGGAGTTTTACCTGTACCTCTCAGCATGTTGTCCGTTCCCTGGGCTTCCTTAGATATATCGACACCTACTTGGAAAAATAACCCTGAATCTTACGATGCAAAGGTGTACAAAATAAAACTTTTGTTAATATTCTTCAAAAGAGGATGATAAACATAATTACAGTCTATCTATAATTCCTATAAGGTTGAAATTATGTTCTCAAAAATAGGTTTTATATTGGCTGATGTAATATTCCATTCGTATATTCATTTGGAGTGTTTAATGTAAATAAAAACAGAACGTGATGATTAGCAAATCATGCAAACCCATATTTAATTGAAGAGGGTTAGGGGTTCACCACTCTGTGAAAGACTGCCTGGGCAAATAGTTCAACCCTTTTTGACATAAAACTAAATATAAAACGACAAAGAATGAATGGATTTCATCATCTACGGTTCATACTATCTCTATGCTGTCCTTTTCTCTCTCTGCTCTCCTCTCACCCCACTGGTTGAGGCAGATGCTCCGCCCACCCCTGATCCTGGTTCTGTTAACAGATGTTCTCCACCTCTGATCCTGGTTCTGTTAACAGATGCTCCGCCCACCTCTGATCCTGGTTCTGTTAACAGATGTTCTCCACCTCTGAGCCCGGTTCTGTTAACAGATGTTCTCCACCTCTGATCCTGGTTCTGTTAACAGATGTTCTCCACCTCTGATCCTGGTTCTGTCGGAGGTTTCTTCCTGTTAAAGGGAGGTTTTCTTCCCTCTGTTGGAGGTTTTTCTCCCTTAAAGAGGAGTTTTTACCTCCTAGTTTATGTGGGAATTGTTGAATTGTTGAATTGTTGGTTTCTCTGTATAATATTGTAAAGTTCTGATGTAAGGACTTTAATGTGTTAAGTGCCATGAAATAACCTATGTTGTGATTTGGCGCTATATAAATAAAGTTGAATTGAATTGAATTAACTGCCCCTAAATGTTCCTTTCAAAGTGAGACATGGATCACTGCGTGAAAAGAAGCGAGACTTACTTTGGCAAGTTGCACACTAATCTTTAAGCTGGGGGTTCAAACCCCAGGTTCCTTCTGTCCACATGCCAACGTGTTCTTGTGCAAAACACTGAACCACAAGTTCCTCCTGATGGCCAGCGAGCCCTTTGTGAGGTGTGTGAATGTGTGTGTGAATGCAAACTGTAAAGCGCTTTGAGACTGCTCAGGTGATACAGAGCTGTATAAGAATGATTACATAATTATAAATAACTGATTTAAGAGTTTTGAACCTTTTTGCTGTGAGGCGACAATGCTAACCACTGCAAACTGAGCCACCCCACTGAGCAGCAGTTAAAGTCAAATGTCAGATTAAAGGTAGGTAGGTAGGTAGGTATATTTTTTGTTAATCCCCGAGGGGAAATTTTTTCGCAACAGCAGCATACATACAGGAGCAATAATAGAAACAATAGAATAAAATAATAATAGAATAGAATAATATAATAGAAAAGCAATAAAATAAAAAATATAAATATAAAATATAAAATGCACAGTACATACCGTATATATACAGTACATTAAATATCTATATATATTATATACAACAAACCAATAAACACAGTCAACATATATATATATATATATATATATATATATATATATATATATATATATATATATATATATATATATATATATATATATATATATATATATATATATATATAAAGCTGGAGCAAAAAACTAATTTGCTGTTGTGTTAGTTTTGGATGACCAAATAATTAGATCTCAGACAATGTTGAATCATTTAATAGGAATAAATGACAAATGCACCTTTATTCATGTCAGTTTCTCACCACATCGTTGCTGCTGTTTTTGTAAGACTGTGAACCAAACATTTAGTGCAACTGTGTCTCAATGTGGAGAAGTAACACAAACACAAAACAGGCTTTTGTAACTTGAATCACAAGATTTTGTGTAATTGTGCAGCCTGTAGTGTCACAACAGAAACAGAATAAAAAGGTAAATATCAACAGTACATCTGAATTTGTCAACATGTCTTTGTTGAGCACCATATTAGGATGAAAGGCAGTTGGCTTCACCACCTATATAAGTTTGAGCACTTGAGTGTCTCTCAGGTGTTTTCTTGGTCTGCTGCTGCCGTCCAGTAACCAGCCATGATCCTCCAGACTGCTGTGCTCAGTGTGCTCCTCTGCTCCGTCCACAGCTTTACTCTACAGGTAAGAACCAGCAGACACGTACAATGATCAGCAGTCGAAGGACATGTTATATTGATATTGATTTATATACTACTTTTATATGAATTTGAGGAAATTGTTGAATTTAATGATGGATTATAATCTTAAATCTGGCATTCAAACATTTTGACCGTTTTTTATTAAACAACTTCTTTTATTACAGGCTCCTTTTGAAAAAAGTGATGGGAACTCTGGTAAGAAGATCTATATGTGATTACAGTATTTTTTACTCTCATCTGCACTTTAATTACATCATTTTTGTGCGTGCTTGGAATTTATTAATTCCGCACTGAGTTGCACTTCCAGGCAAATATTGTTTCAATCATGGAGTCTCAGGTATTGAAATGTAAACATTGAGAATAGCTTTTATTTATTATCTCTTTATTTCTTCTATACTTTTTTTTTCTTAATATAAAAAAAAAAAAAAAAATCATCTGATCCCATTCCAACAGCCCCATTTTTGTTTTCTGACCTCTTCATGTCTTTGTGCTGCTGTAACACGCAGTCGTATCTGAGTGCCGTGCTGTGAGAATATCCAACATCATGTGAGTGAAACCTGAACCGACTGTGTCTGTTCCCCAGGCAACAACATGGAGGATGAGGATGTCGGCATCGCCGCGCTGTTAGAAAAGGCCAACGCTAATGTTGGTAGGTTCATCTGCTCTCATGCAGCTGCTTCATTTATTCTCTTTGGAGAAACAAACACAAGCACAGAGCTGAAGTGTTCATTCAAACTGTTTACAGGTTCAAAAATAATTTTTCCTCAAAACACTATGCAGGAAATAACTCGGATGAACCTCTGGTGATGTTTGGAGACATAGCAGTGCCCGTAGGTCTGCAGAACGCCGATCCCTGCACAGCTCGAAACTGCCTGTGGCCGAAAGCCAACGATGGCAACGTCTACGTACCGTACCGCATCTCCAACCAATACTGCAAGTATCAGAAAGCCTTTTATTTTGGTTCTCTGTCACAACTCACCCATATCAACCCAGTGTCAAGGCAAAACATGAAATAGATAGATAGATAGATAGTTACTTTATTATCTGCAGATGGTTTATTATCTATCTATCTGTTTTATGTTTTGCCGTGACACTGGGTTGATATGGGTGAGTTGTGACAGAGAACCAAAATAGACACGCCTGTCCACCACAGCGAAACATGAAATAGACACGGCTGTGGCTATCCAACTTTTAAGTGTGTCTATTTCACACTTTTCAGTGACACAGTGACACTGGGTCCAGGACGGTCTCCCACCCAGTCCGTAAGACAGAACCAGAGGAACAAACACACCTATTCTTCTTTAAATTCCACATGTATCATTCCCAGACTCATACTCACTGTCACTATAATTGTCTCGCAAGACTTTTCCAGCACCATTTCCCAAACATGAAGACAAATCAGGCCTTTGCACTCGCTGCATGGGCTCAGGAACACTTGTGAAAACCATCGTCTGTGAACACAGTTCATCGCTGCGTCCACAAATGATGTTAAAACTCTCCAAAGAAGAAACCAGATAGAAACATGATCAGAAACACCGCCGCCTTCTCTGGACCAAGATCATTGAAGATGGACTGAGGTGAAGTGGACAACTGTCCTGAGGTCTGATGGATCACAATCTGAGATTCTGTTTGGAAATCATGGACGCTGCATCCTCCAGGTTAAAGAGGAGAGGGACCATCCAGCTTGTTATCAGCTCAGTTCTAAAGCCAGCATCTGTGATGGTACAGGATGCATTAGTGCACATGGCATGGGTAGCTTGAACATCTGGAAGGAAGCATTAATGCTGAATGATATATTCAGGTTTTGGAGCAACATGTGCTGCCATCCAGACAACGTCTCTTTCAGGGAAGGTCTTGTTTATTTCAGCAGAACAACGTCCAACCACATTCTGCACGTATTCCAACAGCATGGTTCTCTAGTAGAAGAGTCCGCTGATAAACTGGCCTCCTGCAGTCCAGACCTGTCACACCTGGCAAATATTTTTCATAAAACAATAACATGTCTCAGTTTCAACATTTAATATGTTGTCTTTGGTATAAATATAAATATAAATATATATATAATTATATAAATAGTCCCCTAATTCCAGCCATGATTAAATTTCAGGAATATCTCAAACACAGCTATGTTTGGGTGCAGTTTGATTGGCAGGCCTGTGGTGCAGTAAGGTTTCCAGTATATGCTGGCAGGCCATAGTGTCCTCAGGTACTCAGTCAGATCCACCCCTCACTCTTCCCCTGCTTCACTCTTTTGTCCAAATATGGTCACTTCTGGTTCCAAAAAAAAAAAAAAAAAGACGCCGATGACTTGTGTTATTTTATAATTTTGATGTTTTCAGTTCTGCCCCGCACTGTAGAAATGAATCCGTATTTTGATTGGTCCTGTAAAGGTTCCCCACAGGTGTGTGCTGAGTCAGCACCTCGCAGACAGGCCAGGAAAAAGTCATATCAGGGACAGAATGTACGTTTGATCAGCTGCGTGTTTGTCCAGCAGCTGCATTCATGAAGGTCAACGATTCAAGAGTGACAGAAAATGGGAGTGTTGCTGATCACCTGTGTAGATATGTGTGTGTGTGTGTGTGTGTGTGTGTGTGTGTGTGTGTGTGTGTGTGTGTGTGTGTGTGTGTGTGTGTTCAAAGAACTGATGGTTTATATCCTTATTTCACAGTAAAACACAGTCACAGATCTTTTTACTGTAAAACATGGACTGATGGTAAAAACAGAAACAGGCTGACTGCAGATTAAGATCAATATTTATTCTTTTATTAATTTGTATTTAATCAAGCTCACAAGCCGTTATTTAAATTTTATTCAAATATGCAAATATGTCAATCAGCAGTTTCTCATTAGGGTCAGTACAAAAGCTAATTTAACCAAATTCTCACGTTGATTCAGAAAGCACAGATTTAGTTTTGCATGTTGATTAAAAGCTGCATCAGTCGGCTTCATTTCCTGGATTTCCTGCTGGAAACAGAAGGATGGTTTTAAAAATAATGAAGGAAACACATTGACATGCACATTCAGTAAGACTTTTGAAATGTCTGTTCCTTCATGAAAAACTGAATTTATTCCTGATTGTGGTTTTTATCTCTGGTTTGACGGCGTGCTGCCCTCTCACCTCTCATGTTTCTTTTTTGTTTGTTTCTATGAATAATAAAGATTAGAGTTTGATGTCAGACTTTTAGACTGATTGGCAAAAAAAGCATTTCTGATGAACATGAAATCAATAAATCAATGAAATGACAGAATATATATCTGTTCGACGAAATAAAAAATCACAAAGATGATGATGTGTACATAAAGTCTCCTTGAAATGCTGGTTAAATTGTAACAGCAGATATGTTTTGAAGAATGATTATGTTTCCTATCACTATTAAATTGTTGATTAACACCGTTGGCACCATGACAGTAAGATAGAAATGGATGTGAACTCGGGTCTCTGGTATATACTCATGCCAACCACCTCCAGCTCGCTCTGATTCATATACTGGATGTGACATTTCATTTATGAATATAATCCAGACAGAGATTATTTTACAGCTAGATATATATTTTGGGATAGGAACATTATTTCTTGGAAACACTGTTTGGTTATAGTTAAAGTAAACATCCAAACCCACTGACTTTCATTTCCAGAAGACCTGCTTTCTTTGCAAAGGTTTCCCCTCATGTAGGGATGCAGTTTGATCTGTAATGAATTAAAGAAGTTAAAAAGACTGAGTTGATGTCCCAGATTGAAGGTGGATCTGAGGAAACACCAGAGGTGTTCAGCTGGTTATGAAAGCAGGTTCGTACTGCAGTTGTAGAGGCGTTGCACTCGCAGGATGTCGTTGCGACTCATCTCGGTGGCTCTGCCGATGGCCACGTTGGCGTCGGGGGTGGGAATGATGGTCGGCTCCCTATTTCTCGAGAAGGCAAACCTGTGGTAACAACAAACAGCTGGGATGAGAAGTTTGATCTCAGTCTCAGCAGAGAAAAACCATCAGATCCTCTTCATCGAACACCCAACCTGTAGCAGACAGACCCAGTTACAAACCAGCTGGGCAACAAAGTGGAACATTAGGAGCCAGATATTTCCCCATCACAGATATATGAGCCAACGTGGTATAGTAATACCACACGCCCTCTGTGTGAGAATGGAGGACATTTCAGCATCTATGGAAGTGGATTTTAAAAGAAACCAGCAGGAGGATGGAGATCTTTTCCTCAAACATCACTCACAGACTTAGAGAACTATTAGCATTAAAGTCAAGATGTTACAACGGGATCACTTCTGTCCTCGTCTAATAGATAGATAGATAGATAGATAGATAGATAGATAGATAGATAGATAGATAGATAGATAGATAGATAGATAGATAGATAGATAGATAGATAGATAGATAGATAGATAGATAGATAGATAGATAGATAGATAGATAGATAGATAGATAGATAGATAGATAGATAGATAGATAGATAGATAGATAGATAGATAGATAGATAGATAGTTACTTTATTAATCCCACAAGGGGAAAAAAAAAATCACTACAGCAGCATTTATAGATACAGGAAAGAAATAAAATAACAGTAAAATATTACATAAAAATACACAGTATATACAATAAAATAGAATAATTAAATTAAAACTAACTAAACAATAGTGCAAGGATTTAAACAATATCAAAGAGAAAACAAAATCTTCAGCTAGCATGGCACAGAAAGCCTGTGCATGTCTCTGTTTACAGATCTCAGTCCAGCCCTTGTTGCTTCTCCACTATTATTGTGAAAGAGTAACTTTGGAAGATCCCCACTCAATTTGTCTGAATGCAAGCCTTTAATTAGCTTCAGCTGAGCTTTAGAGTGAACATTTGCACACAATGAGGACTCTGTCCCTCGTCTCCTCGCTGGACACTCTCATGTCTGCCATGTCAGGAGAGACACTGACTTACAGCATCCAGTAAATCTTCCAACGTACATGTGGACGCTGATTTAAGACAAAATGTGTGTCCTTAAAATATGCTGATTTATTTATTGCGTGAATGTTCAGTGAGTGAAGTGAGACGTCACCTTCCGTAGTGCATCACCGAGTTGTAGTCGTAGGGAGTGTTGAGGTTCCTTGTCCTGATTCTGTCAAAGTTATGCTCCATTCCTGCAAGAGAGTCACACGTGTCATGTTCTTTTATTGCTGAGTTATATTTGGGGGAACACCTTATTCTTTATATTTTTTAACAAAAGCGCGTTAAAAGCTCCATCCACATTCTCCACACTGAAAACCTTGTTGAAATTGTTGCTGAAGACGTGTGTGGACTGGGACCCACCACGAATGACGTTCTGCAGCAGGATGCGAACGTGCATGTCCCTGTCGGACCGGGTCTGTTCGTGGTTGAAGCCCAGAGCGTGGAGCAGCTCGTGTTGGATGATGGACTGGAACACGCAGCCATTGCGACTCAAAGACACCGTCTGTCCATTCCCACGACGCCCGACGAACGAGTAACACCTGGAGGAGATGAGGAAATAAAAGCCGCAGCAGAACTGTGACCTGAGAGCAGCCAGCAAACAGGAAGTATGAAGCACTCAGACTTTGTGGGGTGTTTACCCTGAGCGAGACTGGATGTCCACAAAGTCTCTCTGTCTATTCTGGGGCACGAAGCGGATGCAGGTGGATTCAGCAAATGACCTCAGACCTTGGACGATGGTGTCTCTCTGTCTTCGGGCTGGACAGGAAAAAAAAACTTTGTTGTTGTGAGCTAATTATTCATCATGCATCAGTTTAAAATGAGACTTTGAGGCAAAAAAAAAACATAAAAACCATGAAAAGAGTGCAAAGGCCTGATTTGTCTTCATGTTTGGGAAATGGTGCTGGAAAAGTCCTGCGAGACAATTATAGTGACAGTGAGTATGAGTCTGGGAATGATACATGTGGAATTTAAAGAAGAATAGGTGTGTTTGTTCCTCTGGTTCTGTCTTACGGACTGGGTGGGAGACCGTCCTGGACCCAGTGTCACTGTGTCACTGAAAAGTGTGAAATAGACACACTTAAAAGTTGGATAGCCACAGCCGTGTCTATTTCATGTTTCGCTGTGGTGGACAGGCGTGTCTATTTTGGTTCTCTGTCACAACTCACCCATATCAACCCAGTGTCACGGCAAAACATAAAACAGATAGATAGATAATAAACCATCTGCAGATAATAAAGTAACTATCTATCTATCTATCTATCTATCTATCTATCTATCTATCTATCTATCTATCTATCTATCTATCTATCTATCTATCTATCTATCTATCTATCTATCTATCTATCTATCTATCT
>NW_027211260.1:5000-28722 GCF_029030835.1 Brachyistius frenatus
AAAATAAATAACAGCTAGCATGATTTCAACCAGAGAACAAATCGCCTTTTTTTTTTTTACTATTTTGTGTGATATTAAAATTTCACTGGTGCGATGTGTAAGGCAGCCGGAGTAACTGCAGGTTGGATTTTTGTTCCTTTCAGAATAAAAGCGCAGCAGGAAAGCGAGCGGGATGCATTTGATTCATAAAGAGGTGCCAATCCTGTGATGACGCAACAGTACTCTGGCCACTGTTTAGGAGTTGGTGCTATTTCACATTTCCACTGCACAGGATAGAAACAAGAACATCTATTTTTTTTACAGCAATCAATGAATTTGAGGAGCTCTGTGGAGCTTTTTTAACCACTCGTGGCTCAAAGGAGTGATATTTGAGGAGTTGGTTCCATTTCCATTTTTCACTCTTGCTCTACTAGCACATCGATGGATGACACACACTTGCATGCACAAGCACACACATTGTGCGATGCGCATTCCCGCCAACAGTTTCACAGTATTCTTCTAAATGACATTTGGTCGGGTAACGTGCCAAGAAATGCAGCAGTGCACCAGCAACAGTCGGGGAAGAGGACTGCAGCAGGCGCGGTGGTGCACAAAGAAAATGGATCTTTAAAATGTTTTATGAGGGCGGAAGGTGTTTGTCAGGCCCCGTCAATACACACAATTGGATTTTGCACTGTTTGCTAGGAAAAGTTCATTTTTGAGCTCAGTGGCTGATTTGGACTTTAAACATGAGAACAGGGAAACTCCATCAGCTGGAGAAGACCGAGATACGATGGAAATCCCCAGAAGAACTACTAAAAGAAATCCTTAAAGGGGTCGGAAATAAATGGAAATTTCAACATTTACGACCCCATTCGGAATGTTTTGTTAACTCCACATGGCACTTTCACATACCTGAAATAATAACCTGCAGTATTTCATCTCATCGATCGATATTTCCACCTCACTGATTTACAATTTGTCCACAGGGAAGTACAGTCCTTGTTAGAGGCAATACAGCAAAAATATGTGCTAGTAAACAAAATGCTGAACTAAAAATGTTAAAAGTGAGAAAATACAATACGTCTTTCCGTAGCTTTATTCTTTCTTCTGCTCATGTCCTCGTTAGTGCTCATGAGGGGAGCTGTCCGTAGTGCTGAAACACATCCCAATACTCCATCTTATTCTACATCCTTCTACTGTAGCTCTCTCTGAGGGTAAAATTCCCATCAGGCCTGCCATGTGTTTAGTCAACAACATCACAATCTCTCTGATCAGCCATGAAATTTAACAGCCCTCATCAGGAGCTGCAGAGACAAGCATCCAGGCCCGGGGGTGGAGCAGCAGCAGCAGCACAGAGATCTGAACAGGTGATGGGTGTCACACTCCATCATACAGCCCATTAGTCACTGCCGAGATCCTGCATCAGGAATCAGAGCAGGAGTAAGCCCGAAACTCTGGAAATATGTACATTAACGATCGATGGGAGGATTAGAAGATGACACACTGCTGTTGTAGTAAAAGTGGAGTCAAAACTTGTGGCAGTGTTTAAATGTGGGCTCCATCACAAAAATCCATCACAACAATAACACCGTTGTCTGTTTTTCTTGTTTGTTTAAAAAAAAAAAAAAATTTAAACTAACTTTGCACTATTGTTTAGTTAGTTTTAATTGAATTTAATTATTTATTTTATTTTATTCTATTTATTGTATATACTGTGCATTTTTATATTTAATATTTTTTACTGTTATTTTATTGCTTTCCTGTATCTATAAATGCTGCTGTAGCGAAAAAAAAATGTCCCCTTGGAGATTAATAAAGTAAGTAACTATCTATCTATCTATCTATCTATCTATCTATCTATCTATCTATCTATCTATCTATCTATCTATCTATCTATCTATCTATCTATCTATCTATCTATCTATCTATCTATCTATCTATCTATCTATCTATCTATCTATCTATCTATCTATCTATCTATCTATCTATCTATCTATCTATCTATCTATCTATCTATCTATCTATCTATCTATCTATCTATCTATTATCTATCTATCTATCTATCTATCTATCTATCTATCTATTATCTATCTATCTATCTATCTATCTATCTATCTATCTATCTATCTATCTATCTATCTATCTATCTATTATCTATCTATCTATCTATCTATCTATCTATCTATCTATCTATCTATCTATCTAAAAACATTCATCAAGCACTAAAATATCTGTTTGTTTGTCCCTCACATATCTCAACAACCGTTTGTCCCACCTGCTTCAAACTTGGTGTGTGACTTGCTGAGTATTCGAGGATGTGTACTGTCAAATTTGATGCGATTTGGACACGCGATACATCCAATATTAATCAACTTTAATAAACAGACGACCAGCACTCTGTGCAGCAGCAGCAGCAGCTTTCCTTGAAATTTCAGCTGCTGTAAACAGAATTTTAAGTAAACGCACTGTTTAGTAGTTTAATCTTTGACGACACATTTTTATGACGTGTCATAACAAGACATGGTCATATTTTTTCTACGTTAAAATCTGAATCTTTAACACTAATTCTTAAATGTAGTGGAGTGAAAGTATAAAGTAGCACAAAATGAAAGTAGTTTAAATCTAAACCATTACAATGACAGTATGTTAGAGGTCCAAAGTCCAAAGTTAAGCATCTACAAAACTCGATGAGTAGCATCACCTTCCTCTCACTAATAGCCTGTCACCGTACACCAGAGATGAGTCTAATCCTGCCCTCTAAAAGTCCTACTGCGTTGGGACAAACTGATATTTAACAAAAGGTCATTTCCTGGCAGCGCCCGGGTATGAAACGGGAGCTTCTTTGGCACCGTGACACTTTTAATTAACTGTGGCACCATCTCTGGGTCTCAGACGGTAGGTGGTCCAAACCTCCCACACACCCCTGGATTAAGATGAATCCTCCCTTTAGTTTCAGAGCAGCAGTCAGATTGTTGGCCAACACAGCGCCTCTTGTCTGCACGCTGGTGCATCTCTGTTTGGCAGCAGGGAGGCGGCCAGAGATATCTTTCAACAGGAAGCCAAAGTGGCCTCTAACAAGACGCCGAGTTCCTTCTGCCGCTGCATTACGGGTGACCCTGTCCACCGCGCAGCGATGCAAACAAGAAGAAAATCTCCCTCAGGGATCAATGAGGAATTACATCTTATTATTATTTCATTAAGCGCGCCTTCGTACCTCCATGAGGACTTCGAATCATCATGACTCTTTTTATTCAGCATGTCTGCTGCAAGTCTAAATCCACAGAGATGACTGTAAGAGTTTCTATCCTGCCCCCAAGAGAAGGAAGCAAAATGATACACAATAGACTTTTGGTTCTTTGTAGGACTGAAATTATGAGCTGCTTTACCAATTAATCGATTTACAGAGAATTTGAATCCAGCTTTTCGCCTGTTTATCAAAGTTTATTAATATTAAACATGTCGCAAGTCTATATTGCACCACATTCGCTCATGCACATCCTCGCATCGTGAGCAATACCCCCACCAAGTTTGAAGCAGATGGGATGAACGATTGTCGAGATATGTAAGAGCATGAAACCGAAAACCGTTTATAGATCATGAAAGCAGAGTCAGGCGGGGCAAAGTGTTTGGTGATACTGTCTTTGTGTTGCATTAAGCCATGTGGAGTGTGTTTACAAGCACCTGAGGTTGACCGGAATTCACCTTAATCCCAACTGAAAGGTATTATCATGATCAGAGGTGGAGACGGATGAGTCTGTTGGTTTCCTTCGAAACAAGCAAAAAAAAAAAAAAAATAGGTTCTGTGCAATCAGAGGAGATTATGCTTCAGTGTCCTTACAGACAAACACACACAGACAAAGAGGCTCGCTCTGAGTGCAGAAAGCTATTAGTAATCAGAAGCTCGCCTGCAGAAGCTTCACTTAAGACTCTCCGGGCCTTTCAGTGCGGGAATGATTATGTTTTCCACAGAACAACAGAAAAAAAGAAAAACAACAACTCCTGCCGGTGGACGATCACAACTTAAGACAACCCCTCAGATGAGTGGGTGCGTTGGGGGGTTGTTCCTGAACAGGAGGTTTCGAGGTGTAGATCAGAGGAGAAAGCTTTTAGAGGTTGTTCAATAGTTCTAAATGGCACGAATCCAGTTCACAGTCGTAGCTTCTTGCCCTCAGCTTCTTCGGGTTTTGCCAGCAGCTTGTAATTTATTCTGCGCGTGTCTCCCTGTCAGTCAAAGCATCACCGTCAGATCTAATCCTGTAACCTTGTTTTTTTTTCTCTGCGTGAAGGTGCAAAGAGCAACACAAACCTGCCTGGATCCACTCCCGACGTCCACGGCCCCTCTCCCTCGGGGTTTACCTGCTCCTCCGGCTCCCCGCCCGCGTCCTCCCGAACCTCAACCTGGTAGTTTACCGGTAGCCTGGAGAGAGAAAGGTCCTCCGGGGCGTTCAAACCCACCGCGTCCTGCTTTCCCTTTCTGTCTTGTGTCCATATAATTAGACTGCTGCTGTATGCGCAGCCAGGAGCCCACTGAGAAATGTGAAATGGATAACCTGAGGCCTGCACGGGAAAGCAGCCAGCACTGCCAGTAAAATCAACCCCCACTGATACCAAAGCCCGGCCCTCTCTGGACTGTGATGTCATCTCTACAGCCGCCTCCTTACGCAGGAGTCATCACAGTCAGGAAGGCCCAACATTTCTCAGCTCCGTCAGGCCACTTCTGTGCCTCCCCTCCCTCAGTTTTCACATCCTCACATCCTCATCCTTTCATCAAAATCATCAGTAACAGCATAGGACTGATCACTACTCTTGGGGAATATGTGTGTAAATCAAGCCACAAAATATCTTAAATATTTACAGTCACATCGACAAACAAGCGTGCGGCCGGTTTTCTCGTTGGCCAACATTATTTCCCTGGCGGTGGATCCCCATGACGTGAGCTACAACAGCTAATCTACAGGTTTTATTTTCTGTGTTCATGTTCATGTGGTTTAATCTGGTGAGGTTGTGGAGTCCATAAACAGAGCTGAATATTGTTGTTAAAAATGATCCGAGGCTATTTCAAGACAAAGTAACACCGCTCGCTCCAAATTTTACACCGATTTGGGAAAAAAGATGTAATCACATTTTTATTTTTTTCAGCTCAAAATAAAAACAACTGGGATCAGAATATCATCTAGTTAAATTAATTTCTACAGAAAATAAAAACAGATTCTGGTTTCTGCTCTGAAACAAACGGAGAACTAAAGATGAAGAATTAAAAAATATATATTTCTTCTCATATTGTCATCTGGTAAAAAACAACTGCTGCAGAGGATAAAGCGCCGGAGTGAAGGGAGGAGATTTATGCAGTTCATTTCATGTGTTTTGAAAAGGGCAGAAAGGCATTATGAAACCGATGCGGCTGGTGCAAGAAATTCTTTGAGACCTACTTATTCGGAAGACAAACAACGTCCACATCAAGTTTTAAACGAAACACCGCACCTAAAAAAAAAAAAACAACAAAAACCAATAGAAACAGAGAAGAGGTGAAAAGTGCTTTGACACTGCAGGAAAAAAAACAACATCACTCTATAATCCACCGTCAGAAACCAAATGAGAAAAAAGCCACAGACTGCTGCACCTTTGGGTTGCCATAGAAACCACCTGAATGACAGGCTAGGAAGCTGCTAATGCTGCATCATAAATAATAATAAAAAAAACAACAACAACAAGCATTTGGTTTCCAGTGATTTTCCTGATTATTGAAAATTAAGGCAATCTGCCTCCATTCACTGTTCTCCCATAATCCTCTTCTGTTTTAGGCACTAATTGGATAACTGGGGCTACATGCTCCTGCTCCAATTAGAGGAAGCCTCTTCTCCCACAACTCCCCCACCCACCCACACCCCCCTCACCGTTATACTGGCTGCACCTTTAAACTGCAGCTGATCTTTTTGACACTCCACACACACACACACACACACACACACACACACACACACACACACACACGCACGCACACGCACATGCAACGACACACACACACACAACAAATTCAACCCCAGATGTGAAAGATTACATCATTTCTATAGCTTGAAGCTCTGTCAGAGCGCGTGGAGCCGTTTAATGACAACAAATAGGTTTTTTTGTTTTTTTTTCAGGGACTATGAGGAGTATCGTCAGAGCAGCGCACCGGCAGCGTTTATTCGGGGTGTCAGCGGCGGAATGTCGGCTCACCTGAGCTGAAATGGGAGCTGAAGGCGAAGCCGGGGCTGAAAAGAGCCGAAGACACGGTCACCAGGAGCGCCAACATCTTCACCAAACCGAGGGAAACACTGCGGGCTCTTCGGACTGTAGGCAGCACTATTTCTTGACCGCAGCTCCGTTCCTCCTCTCCGAACCGGCCCCCGGTGATTTCACAAAGCGTCCCTCCATGTCTCCTCGTACCAGGTGGTGGGGGTGGGAGGTGGGGGGGATGAATTAAGACAGATGCTGCTCCTCCGGTGTAAAAGTCACCACAGGCCAGGGTTCGTTTATATTTTAAATGTTCCTTTTTTAACTCCCAGATTGTCGCTGCAGAAGAGGAAGAGAAGCAACAAAGTCCTCTTTAAAAGCAGTTAAGTTGAATTTTTAATTTCCTCCTCTTTTTTTTTGGCACCTGGATGCGGTCACATCATCTGAGAGCTCCGACCCAGATCACGCACGTGACATCCTACGCAAAAAAATAAATCAAAACAAATCAAAAGGCTCGGTTTTCTATGCCGGAGATGCTGGGAGCTGTCCGAGGTGCTGACAGCCAGAGCGCCATCTTGCTCGGTAATGCGCCCAAATAGAATTTATGGAGCGTTTTTTGTGTGTTTTTTTTGCGCCCTGTCTGCAGGAGGGAGGGAGGGGGGAGGGGGCGGGGGAGGCTGTGGATAGGCTACTGTGCTGCCGGAGCATGTTCAGCTGACAGACATGTACAGTAGATGAGTGGAAGATGAGGGAGTGAGGAACTATTTTTGCAGCGAAAAAGACCATTTTTTTAATTTATCTTTAAACCTTCAAGCTTGAAGCTGCTGCATCATTACCTGGATCCTGCAGCTGAGTCCTCTCCAGCCTCACCGGAGATAACACACACACACACACACACACACACACACACACACACACACACACACACACACACACACACACACACACACAAACCTCCAGTGATGTAACACCGTGGAAAGGCACACAATGTGGGACTCTAATCCTACTGTTCATACATGTAGGATGAGCCCCCCTCCCTGCCCTCCCCTCCCCCACCCCTGACAGCATCCATCATCCTCTTCCTCCTTCACCTCCCCCCCTCTCTTCCCATCAGATTGCTGGCAGCCAACTTTTCTTTGTGCGTCTGATTGTAATTCTTCATGCTGAGACACAGAATTGCCAAAACCAGGAATTTTTTTTTTTTAGAAAAAGATCCGTCTGGGCATAAAATCCCCGTCTTTGTCAGATTATTCTCGTTGTGCACCCACGTTGCACGGATGAACAGTTATGTAATGTATCATTCATTATTTACAGACGCATATAGTCGCAATGCTTCAACACGTACAGCACGAAGGACGACAAAACGAGATTCAAAACTGTTTCAGATGGTGAAAGCATCTTTACGAATGTCCTAACTTCTTGTTCAAGCGTTTTCTTCCCCGCTCACTCAGCTCACGGAGGGTTTTCAAAACTCGGATTTTGTTCCACAAGTGAGCTCGACATCACGTCTAACAGTGAGTCTATCGTACAGAAGAAATGCCTCAAATCCACTAAAGTAAAAGTCACTGTTTTATTTACATAAAGTAAATTAAAAATAAAAACATTCATAAAGCGGACGGAATAAAATACAATTTTTAAAAAAAAAGCTACATTTTGTTGTTTTTCTGTAGTTTTTCCTCACAAACTGTTCACATCAGGTTTTGTTTTAAATATGGATCTTCTAAGTGGCCACAGCTGAGCAGAGTAGAAGTACGAAATAAAAATGCAGTAGTGAAGTACAACACAAACGACATTAAACGCATCTCGGTGAGTCTGGACTGATGGACGTTAAACAGACATGATCTAGTATTTTGAAAAGGAACTAAAAAAAAGCATTTGAAGTTGTAAAAGACTTTGACTCTCAAACGTCAACAGATGTGGTCCATGATGGATTTTCTATGATACAAAACGTGACTGAAATAATCTGCACATGCAAATGTGCATTTGTTGAGTGATTTTGTTCCTTCAACAAACTTCCTGTTCAGACTGGTTCTGGCAGGATCTTTTTGTCCTACCTTCATCCCCCTCCTCCTCCTCCTCCTCCTCGGTTCCTCGGTGCCATCAGAGTGTGATCTGGCTCCAGGTGTCTCTCCAGAAGGTTCTGGTCCAGATCACATCCATTTAACTGAAAACACTTCTGCAATGACAAATAAGAAAAAAGTCAGTGTCATTAAAGCCTTTGGTCTGTTATCTTCATGTGTTTGTTCTGTGTTGAGAGGACCGGTACACCCTCAACACCCTCAACACCCGGGACGGGGAACTGGTCCTCTGAAGACCTGGGTAGGAGAACCCAGAGCAGACCCAGAACCCAGGACATGCCAGAGAGGTCTTTGGTACCCCCGGGAGGAGCTGGAAAACAAGGGCAGAGGGAGGTCCGGGTGAACCCGATCACCCTCCTGTTGTTGCCATGGCAACCCGACTAGTGGACGGACTAGTCCTCATAAACCAAACCACAGCACAGAAAAGACCCTGAACCTGGTTCTGGTTCTGGTTTCTGATTCTGATTACTCTCTTCTCATATATTATTCATACGTTTAAAGATTTTATTGATCAGAGAATTGCAGATTGTTCATTTTAACCTGATCTGTGTTCAGCTTCACAGCTTTGAGGAGAAGTTTCCATGATGATGATGATGATGATGATGATGATGATGATGATGATGATGATGATGATGGAGATGGAGAGCACAGTCTAAACATGTCGCTCCTTAATTTTGTCACAAGCTTGTGAGTTTAAAATAAACTATTTATGAATTAATTGTATTTACAAATGAACCTGTGGAGGCGTTAAAAGAGGAAACAGGATGTAACCTTCACATTAAGTTACGTCTTTAACTTCTTCGGCCTTCGACGCTCCACTGAATGTGATTTTTCTCCGTAGTGATGCTGAAAGCAGAAGCAACAGAGGATGTGCGCTCGACGCTGGAAGAGCACCGTCTATCTTTTCCTATTTTTGGGGCTTTTGATTTCTCTGACAGGAATATTCCTCCTAAAATCTTTGCACTTCTCCTCCTCCTCCTCCTCCTCCACCTCCTCCTCCTCCTCCTGTTTCAGTGTCTCACCGCGTCACATTCAACTCGCTGATACACATTGTGTGGTTGTGCATATCTGCGGTTTCCCTGGAAACAGAAAGGAGAGGAGAAAGATGGATTTAAAAAAAAAAAAAAAAAAGCACCGACAGACAAGACGCTTCATTGATCTGACATGAAAATGAGACAAGATTCCTGTTAACATCAGTGTTTCTTTATGTTTTTAAAAAGACCCGGAGCTTCACGCAGATCTAATCATGCTGGATGTTTTCTGCCTTTTGGGATGAGAGATGCAGAATAACGCAGGACGGCTGTGAGCCCGGGTTTAACAGCTCCCTCCAGGGCCCCTGGTCAGTTCCTGCTCTCCGGTTTCACTGTGGGGCCTTCGAGGAGGACTCAGATCCACTCCGACACCGAGGGGCTCATCTCAGCTTTTATTCTACAGAGCGAGAGCATTTTATACAATCCTTTGCTTTTGTAAAATAAAAACGTCAGAAGAGTGTTGGATAAAGAGAGCTTTGTGGTCGAGGTGAAAACAAGACTGCGTTAAATTGTTCCTGAGGAGCTCACAAAGGCTTTCAAAATCACTTCAAACGTTTAATATACGATCTCTGCTGCAGTAAAAAAAAAAAAAGCTGTAAAAACTGAAGCACCGGTGTCCTGGAGGTGTGGAGGACCTGCAGGTGTAAAGCGTGTTCCCACGTCTCAACTCAAAGCAGCCACAGATGTCTGTCAGTGCACATCTGTAAAGCTCTTCCAGTCCGTGTGATCTGCGGACATCTGTTCCCTCACCAGAGCCTCTCAGGCAACACAACTACCAATGACTCCATCCACCTCTGCTTTGGTCACATGGTCCAGTGCTGTGGACGAGCCTTCATCACCTGCAGCGCCACTTGTCTGTCTGTGCTGCTCACATTGTGGCGCCACCTTGTGGTCAAAATCAAAACAATTCTGGAAGACTGCAGGTACTTCAGGACACCTTCAGGACAAACTCAGGGAAATATTTACACGGTGAACATGTGAAGGCAGAACATCAGTACACTTTTAAAACAAAAAGGAAGAAGAAGGCGGAACCTCTGAGTGCTGCAGGCAGACATGACGGGGCGACAAAGTCACAGAGAAGAAGAAGAAGAAGAAGAAGAAGCTTTCTGTTCACCTTCATTCATTTCTGTACAGTTTCATCATCCAGTGTTAAAACATGTGAACTGCTGGAGAACTGCCACTTCCTGGAATGAGCTTCCTCTTCTTCTTCTCTGGTGTTTATCAGCAGCTTTCATTGTTATGTTACTGCCCCCTTCAGGGCTCAGTCAGCCCTACATGTGTCAGTCAGATCCTCCTGTTAATGTGTCCAATATGTCTTTCACACCTGTAACTGTTTCTACAATCATGTGCTCTGTCTCTGGAGGACCAGGTGTCTTCTTCTTCTTCTTCTTCTTCTTCTTCTTGATCAGTAAGACTTTTGTTTGTCAGGTTGGGACCTCCCAGCATGCTGTGCGCTCTTCCTCTCTCTTTGCTCCTCTTCCTCTGTGGATCCATTCTTCCTGCAGTGTTTCTGGAATCAGGGAAAAATCCCCGATCCAATAACTTATTATTTACACGCTGCACAGCGCCGTGGTGTCACCCTCTGCGGTGCTAATCCACCACGCTAATGTGTGTCTGTTTAATGTGACGCCTCGGCTGAAAACGTCTTTACAGAGTCAGCTTCAATTATAAACTCTGAGGCTCGTCGGACGGCTCCTTCACCGCCCAGTTTTAGAGGATCTTAATGGGATTAATTACACTTTTCTTCACGCCGCAGACTTTCTCACAAAGAGCAGCGGGACTGACAGCAACACGCTTCTCCAGTGACGTGTGGGAGTCACGCTACGTTATCAGTCGGAAGAATATCAAACTGTTTTACATGCAACAAAACATCTCAACAAAAACAGCTCACTGGATCTGAAAAGCAGAGGACACACACACACACACACACACACACACACACACACACACACACACACACACACACACACACACACACACACACACACACACACACACACACACACACACACACACACACACACACACACACACACACACACACACACAGGGAAGACTTTAAAACTTCACTCTTTGCTTCCATCATGAGGCCAGAGGGAAATTTAAGAAATTTCTTGTCTTGACAATTGATTTTCCAAAGAAATATCCCTTAAAAACTTTAAGAATTCTCCACATGATTAGATGGAGAAAATAAAAGACGAAAGTCTTCAAAATGGTAACTGGTTGTGTTTTAATAAAAGAAACGAGCTGGTATCAACACAAAGGGAAGACCAGGTAAAACAGCCTCAGGCCAAAGAGCACAAAGGTGTGTGTCCACATACTTTTGGTAATGTAGTGACTCCACAAACATCATGGATGAACCCCTAAAAATGTCCATTAGCCCAGCAGTTAAATGTAATTTAAAAACGATTCCTGAACAACAATTAACAAAAATAAAAACGTAAGTTCTGTACGAAAGGTGCTGATATAAAACCAAAAGCGGTGGCTGTAGTTTGGGTGAACTGACCCTTTAATCTGCAGCACAGTGCTCCTCCGTGTCTGCAATGATTTCCATCTGTTCTGCTGTAGTCTCTTCCAAACACTTCATTAGTTGTGCTTCACTGGCGAGCTGCACAGCTGCTGTGCTTTTTGAAAATTTAAATTATTTTCCAAACTGAAAGCTCTGCATTTAAAGAACCTCGGATAGAAATCACAACGGCAGATATCTGGATTGATGCACAGCGGGAATCAAACTCGGAGCGACTCCACACAGTCCGACGATCTTCATCGAGCTTCATCGCACCTGTCGACTCGGTCTTCTATAAATAACGTCTGCGGGGAATAAATTTACACACGAAACATTCAAAAAAGAAATCCAGCCAAATGTCCAGGCCGGCTGATCGCTGACGTACACACAGAAGACTCTCACTGCTCACATGTTATTTAAACAACACACGTTGGCACGCAGCCGAGTTACATAACCGTGAAGCACCAGACTTGGTTTCCTTCTTCCTTGCAGAGCGCCTGTTTCTCTGCCCTGTAGCACTTGTTTGTGAGCGCGTGGCGTACGGGCAGAAAAACCTGATTACTTGGGCTTTAGGGATGTTGGCGGGGAGTCCGGCCCGTCGCTCTGAAAAGGATTCATCGGCTGAAACAGTGATTTTCTCACCACAGCAGTGACACTTTGAACTTCTCCAGAACATCTGAGGTTCTTATTCTGCGCTGACTCGCCTTTGAAGGGTGACAACAGATGTTAGGAGGACGTTTAAATAATCGTCTTCGGTGCAAAGCTTTCGGAAGAGCGTAATAGTGAAGACACCTACATGGTAAAAGATTACGTTTCTGTGAAGCCTAGCGTGTCCTGGAAATAGCATTCTCATTTCTGGTTTCGACAGCATTGTTCGACAGTATCACAGGAAAGCGTGAAATGAACACGCCTTGTCCACTACGGGAAAAAAAAAAGAAGAAAAGTCGATCGCACTTAACCACCAACGCTGGCCACTGATCGGTCCACCCTTCATAGTGGCTAAGCAAACCCTAATGCAAATACGGGGTTGTGGAAAACTGAAGCTGCCACACCTGCCGCATTTACCAAGTTCCCACTTTTAATTTAGCAATGTTAGCCCGCTAATGTTTGCTAATTAGCACCAAACAGAAATCACAGCTGAGGCTGATGGGAAAATCATTAGTAAAGTGTTGAACTTTAGCTGATGGAAAGTTATCACCAAAGCTGCTATAATTCATCCTGAGGAGGGAACATGAATGTGGGTCAAAGTTGTTTACAATCTTATCAAATAATTGTAGAAGACATTTTTACATTGAGACTTCAAACCAAATTGTCTCGTGTCCATCTTCAGAAATTACATCATAAGATCGTTACCTTCGTCACTCTTCTGACACACTGCTTGTTACTGTTGGGACGGAGGGATGATGCAGGGATGCAATCTGAAATCTGAAACTTGAAATAAAAACAGACATGAGCAGCAGTTTTAAACCGACCTGTGTGCAGGTACGCAGGTTGTTTGATCCTCTGCTCCAACCTGGCAGACGTTGAACTTGGCACCGAGATGAACTGTGCTTTTTTTTAGTTATATTTTTGTGTATGAACCTACAGCTCCTGTTTCATACTGTTTTATTTTTATGTTATTGTGTTCTGCTGTATTTTTACACACTTTATGTAGGATGCTGTGCACTAGCTGTGCGTTCATATCTGCTGTAGATACACGCCGCACGGCAGACTGGTACGAAATGTGAGGCAGCAGCACCGATCTAGAGGGAGGGTTGTTATTTTCTGTGAAAAACGTATCGTTAAATTTATTGTTGCAGTCCGGTATCACAGCAAAGCGTGAAATAGACACGCCCGTCCACTACAGCAAAAAAGTGGGATAGCCACAGTTTGAGCAGCCAAAGGCGTGAAAGTTACACGTTTTCCTGTAGTGGATGAAAATGAAACCTACTGCGTGCTTTGAGCCACGTGATTTACGGGAAAATTTAACATTTTGCAAATACGCATGGTTGGGGATAGCGGCAAAAAAACATGGTTGGGGTTAGGAAACATTGGTCATGTAAGTTTCACACTTACAAAAACGTGTAACTTTCACGCCTAGACAGCCCAAAGCGTGGCTATCTCACGTTTTGCTGCAGTGGGCAGGCGTGTCTATTTCACACTTCACCGTGATAGTGGGTTGAGCACATACTGCAGGAGATACAGTAAATTTCCAGTCGATGGATGGACAAAAAAACACAAAGCTCTGGTGGGATTTTTTTTTTTTGTCTGTTACGAACCGATTCACTGTTAGAACTGTAAACAATAATAAGCAACACTTTTTTCGACATCTGTTTATTTATTGACGGGTTTATTTTAGTAATCCTTCTGTTCTCAGCTCTGTTTTTAAACCACTATTACCACTGACTTTTATTGGTTGTTTATTTTATTGTCCCGTCTTTTAAACCTTTTTTATATGTTTGAGCTACTGGAAACCTGAATAAAGTATCTATCGGTGTATTTGACAGCTAACCTTAGGAAAAGAATATATAATAAAATAAGACATATATAAACATAAAAATAAGTGCTGTTGTGGCTGTTAAGATGCTGCTGAACTGTAGCTGCGCCGTCTTCAGTTATTTATGAAATCTTGCAGCACCGGTGCAGAAATAACTTGCACAGAAGTTTTTCCACATCTGAAATATCTCTGACAAACTCCGGATAAACCGCGAGCCATGAATAATTTCAAAGCTCCGTGCCAACAACGCCGGCCTCCGGTTCAACCTCATTGAAGGGTGCCTGACCTCCACTTCACCCCCCCATCTTGTGGGCTGTGGTTGCCGTACGTCTGGGGAGACGCGGCCTGTCTGCAGCAGCGGCGGGAGCCAAGTTTTAATGGAGAACGGGTCCGCTGGGGAGACAGGCGCAAGGCCACCGGTGGCTGCATCCTTCCTGCATAATATAAGAGGCCCAGAGATGAAGGGGGGAGGAGGTGGGGGGAGGGAGGGAGATTGGAAGCAGGAGGAGAGTAAATTGTGACTGGTCGGTAATGATTTTATTTTTATTTTCTTTCCAATTATGGTGTAATATTGTCGGAGGGAGTTTCTCTTCAGAACTTGTAGAGTGAGAGTGGCGGAGTCAAGTTTGATCGATGCCGTGTCTTTGTAAGCCTCGGGCCAAATAAAAAAAAACAGGCACAAATTCATCTCGATCCGAGACGTTTTGAAGTGCAAATGATGGAGTGAAGCTTGGGGGTGGTGGTGGTGGTGGGGGGGGGGGGGTTAGTGATGAAACAACCATTGGAAGTGCAGCAACACTCAGCTTTATGTTGAGCAGCTTCACCGGCTCTGCAGCACACAGCATGTTCTTTAATTAATTCACTACATGCGGCATTAAAACGATCCCCTTTTTTCTTTGTGTTAAACTCAAACCTGCTGTGATGACTTCAGAGATGACGCGTCCTCTGAGCTCAGCGCTGACAGACATTATTAAAACGAGGGGCTCAAAATATCCATGGCCTACGCCAGCATGAGTAACGCACCTACGACTAATCACTTCACCTGGTAATTGAACTGATTTGGAGTGATGGCAGGGATGATTAACGAGCCTTTCAAATGCGCCAATAAATTAGAACAAGAGCAGACAGCAAAGAGGGAAGTGCTCTTTTATTTGAGCTAAAGCAGCAAAAAACTACTGTGGAAGAATTCTGGATAACAAGTCACAGAGGAAATATACGGGAAGAGGAACCAGAATAGATATATTTTTAAAACAATTTCAGATGAGAGAGGAAAGAAAAAGAAGACCAGAGAAAAAAAAATGAAGGAATTCTCAGGGGGACATGTTACAGCTTCAATCCTCCAAACCTTAATGAGGAAAAATATTCAAGAAACAGAAAAAAGGAATTAAGAAATATTTTTAAAAAAGCCTAAAGAAAAAGACAGAACAGAAACAAAGGAAGAAAATCAGGAGGATCGAGTGGAACGAGATCAAGTACGAGTCCTACGCCTCTATTACTTTAATTACCAACAAAAGAAAAGTTGAAAAACTTAAAAAATGTGGCAAAAATATTTTTAGAAAGGCCTGATCCAGGCTGCAGACACAGATGGAGAGGTGAACCGACCTGTCGTCACCACCGGGGGGCAGCAGTTCGTCTTTGTGCAGGCTCCATCTTGGATCTTGAACTGAGGAAGAGTGAGGACATCTCTACAATTTACTAAGAAGCGAGAATGAAACAATCCAGAAAACTTTGCGACTCAGGAGGGAAAAGGTTTATTTAAATTTAAACAAATAAATTGAACATTTCTTCTTTTTATAAACATAACAAAATAGTGTCTTGACTTGGTCGTTTTGTGCTCTTTCTCTTCATTATTAAACATGAGCCTGGTTTTACCAACTTCTTTTCCATCCCACTGTCACCGCTACTGGACTGGACGATCTGATGATCAGGTGGAAACGACCGAGGCGTGAGAATTGGAGCCGAAGTGGAAGTAAGTCTAAGTGCAATGCCACTAATGGCTGCTACATGCCGGCTGAAAAAGAAAAGAAAACAGACTCTCGTTCGAAGAGAGTCAACAGTGATTTTTTTTTTTCATTGTAGTTTTAACTGCTGAATTAAAGCCCTCTAAAGGCCGGAGATGAACTTGGTTTAAACTACGCGTGTATCCTGCGTCTATTTGCAGCGTTGGTTGCGCACGTCTTCAGAAATGAACGCAACACGTCCGCAAGGTGACATATACACATGACCTGTAGGAGGCAGTATGGGACCTACAAAACATTATGGAAACAAGTCCGAGACCGCAACGTCCGCGCACAAAAAAGACGGAACCGATGATGACATCTCAAAATCAGCAGTCGTGACCCCCTCGATTGTCACCATGTTTATTGTTTACACCAGGAAAATCCAGATGTTCTAAATATAACTTTGTCCCTCTAGTGGAGTCCTCCGGTAACACGCAGAGCGCGACAACGATCACGACACGAAACGGTTGCCAACGCTTGGTTCAAAGGCAACTTCATCTCCGGCCAAATAAATGTGCTGCTGGTAATTCAGGAAATTATTGCTCCGTTACTAAGATTTAAAGATAAATATACATATATGTAAATATTATAGAGCTATGGCTATATAAGTATTGCAACATGTCCCCCCATATTTTGATAAGACTTAGTGTATTTCAGTATTAAATTTAATACCATTTATTTGTGAATTTGGATAAATTGTTGATTATTGCAGCTGGAAAAGCAGCAAATAGGAAAAAAAAATGTAATTAGGCTTTTTTGGTCAAACTTTGACTGAATGAAACTTTGTGGCTGGTGGGGCCTCTCGTGACTGGTTTTCATTTGCTTATACACCTTTTCTTACAGGTATTAATCATAATACACAGCATAAAATATCCAAATACAGTCAACCAAAAGGAATCATCATCACAGATGAAGAATTTATACAAGAGTATAAAAGGTCAGTGCTTCTGCTGTGTTTTAACCGGCACATTCATCCCGTGTGAAATCTCATGTGTCTGTTTAAACTCCCTTGCTGGGTGAAATCTTGGCCACAAATAGCGCAGCCGTACGGTTTCTCTCCTGTGTGAACCGTCACGTGCGTCTCCAGATGTGTTTTCCGGTTGAATGTTTTACCACAAAGATCACAACTGAACGGTTTCTCTCCCGTGTGGACAACGCCGTGCGTCCTCAGGTGTGTTTTTCGGTTAAAACCTTTCCCGCAAACGTCACAAACGAACGGTTTCTCTCCCGTGTGGACGGACATGTGCGTCGTAAGATGCGCCTTCCGCTTGAATCTCTTTCCGCAGTCGTCGCAACCGAACGGTTTCTCCCCCGTGTGGACGATCATATGAGACGCGAGATACGTCTTCCGTTTGAATTTCTTGCCGCAGGCGTTGCAGCCGAAGGATTTCTCTCCTGTGTGAACCATCATGTGTATCTTTAGATTGTTCTGATGCCTCGTTCGCTTGCCGCATATGTCACAAACGAAGGGTTTCTCTCCGGTGTGGATTCTCATGTGAGTCTTCAGATTTTGTTGATATGTAAACCTTTTGCCACAAACCTCACAACCAAACGGCTTCTCTCCGGTGTGGATTCTCATGTGCATCTTCACATTTTGCTGATGTATGAATCTTTGTCCACAAACGTCGCAGACGAACGGTCTCTCTTTCGCGTGAACCTCCATCTGTGACTTTTTGGACGTGTTACATCCCAGATCAACATCCAGACCTGACTCAGGCGTCCCGCTCTCCTTCCAAAGGTTGTAACTGTCTTCGGTTTCAGGTCCAGACTCTGACAAAGGTTCCTGCCACTCATCATCATCTTCACTGCTGACCTCAGTTTCAGAAGAGTCTGAAGCCTGTCCGTTAGAACTGGGTAGTGAATGACTATTTGGATCTGGTTCTGGTCCTCCACAGTCCTCTCCATCACTTTCTGTTTTCACCGTTGTCTCTCCGTCGTCTTCAGTTCGTCTCTGATGAAGATGTGAGGACTGAGGTTTCTCTTCGTCATCTTCACTCTTCACAGGAACAGCAGTGAACGGGAACCTGGTGATATCCTCCTCCGGCCCGTGAAGCTGCTCTTCCTCCTGACTGCTCCACAGTTCCTCCTCTTCCTCCTTTATGTGGAGGAGCTCTGGGTCCTGCTGGTCCAGACTGGGGCTCCATTCATGGGGAACCTCTTCTTTAATCACCACCAGCTGCTGCACATCTGGAGGTAACACTGAAACACACGTAGATTTTTATAATAATTGTGACTATAATTATATTCACAAGATACTTTATAGAGGTTTCAATTTCATCTAAATGCTACATTATGTTGGAAAAACAATTTGGCTGCTAATTCAATAGTAGAAATGAGGAATAAACACTCTATAACTACTATACACAACTATATATTGAAAAAAAAAAAACTTATTTAACACTGCTTTGTTGTTTCTTTGCTTTTGCAATGATTTTACAAAAGGTCCATCAATAAGTTTTAAGTTATTTTGTATTGCTTTTTCATATCATGTTTATTTTTGCAATTGTTTTTACATGAAATGAACAGTTTTTATTCATTAATAATTTACAGGTTATGATTGCCAAGAATCTGGAGTATTTTTTTTTTAACCGTGTTACTTTTTTTTTTTTTATGTTATTTAAATGGACCCTCTTCTCTGAGTGAGCTCCAGGCCCCCCGCCCCCAAGATCCGCCCCTGTAGCCTGCAGAGACCCGATTTATGTTTTATCATCGAAGCGTGTTTAACACAAAGTTATTGACTAACGTCAGAAGCTAAATGGATATTTGTCCTTTATGAATTAATTCAGATGAACATCAGTTAAGAAGCTCAGTTCTTACTCTGGAAAGTATTCACAGCGCTTCACTTTTCCCACATTTTATGTTACAGCCTTATTCCAAAATTCTACACACAATATCCCATAATGACAAAGTGAAAAAAGTTTGTTTAACATTTTTGTAAATCTTTTAAAATTAAAGAATGAAAATATAACTTTATAAAAAAAAAATGTATGCTGCTGTAACATAAAAATTTCCCTCCGAGGGATTAATAAAGCATCCATCCATCCATCATCCATCCATCCATCATCCATCCATCATCCATCCATCCATCCATCATCCATCCATCCATCATCCATCATCCATCCATCCATCATCCATCCATCCATCATCCATCATCCATCCATCCATCATCCATCCATCATCCATCCATCCATCCATCATCCATCCATCCATCATCCATCCATCCATCCATCATCCATCCATCCATCATCCATCCATCCATCATCCATCCATCCATCCATCCATCCATCATCCATCCATCATCCATCCATCATCCATCCATCCATCATCCATCCATCCATCCATCGGTCCATCCATTGGTCCATCCATCCATCCATTGGTCCATCCATTCCATCCATCCATCCATCCATCCATCCATCCATCCATCCATCCATCCATTGGTCCATCCATCCATCCATCCATCCATCCAGTACATAAGTATTCACAGCCTTTGCTCAATACTTTGTTGAAGCACCTTTGGCAGTAATTACAGCCTCAAGTCTTTTTGAGTACGATGCTATAAGCTTGGCTCCTATTCTTGGGCAGTTTCTCCCGTTCTTCTTTGCAGGACCTCTCAAGCTCCATCAGGTTGGATGAGGAGCGTCGGTGGTCAGACATCTTCAGATCTCTCCAGAGATGTTCAATCGGGTTCAAATCTGGGCTCTGCCTGGGCCTCTCAAAGACATTCACAGAGTTGTCCCGAAGACATTCCTTTGTTATCTTGGCTGTGTGCTTCGGGTCGTTGTCCTGTTGGAAGATGAACCTTCGGCCCAGTCTGAGGTCCAGAGCGCTCTGGAGAAGGTTTTCATCAAGGATGTCTCTGTTTGTGGATGTGTGTCTTTCCACATCACATCCAATCAACTGAATTCACCAGACTCCAATCCGGTTGTAGAAACATCTCATGATGATCAGTGGAAACAGGAAGCAGCTGAGCTCAATGTTGAGTGTCATGGAAAAGGCTGTGAATACGAATGTACAGTGGGGCAAAAAAGTATTTAGTCAGCCACCAATTGTGCAAGTTCTCCCACTTAAAAAGATGAGAGACGCCTGTAATTTTCATCATAGGTACACTTTAACTATGAGAGACAAAATGGGGGGAAAGAATCCAGGAAATCACATTGTAGGATTTTTAATGAATTAATTGGTAAATTCCTCGGTAAAATAAATATTTGGTCACCTACAAACAAGCAAGATTTCTGGCTCTCACAGACCTGTAACTTCTTCTTTAAGAGGCTCTTCTGTCCTCCACTCGTTACCTGTATTAATGGCACCTGTTTGAACTTGTTACCAGTATAAAAGATACCTGTCCACAACCTCAAACAGTCACACTCCAAACTCCACTATGGCCAAGACCAAAGAGCTGTCAAAGGACACCAGAAACAAAATTGTAGACCTGCACCAGGCTGGGAAGACTGAATCTGCAATAGGTAAGCAGCTTGGTGTGAAGAAATCAACTGTGGGAGCAATTATTAGAAAATGGAAGACATACAAGACCACTGATAATCTCCCTCGATCTGGGGCTCCACACAAGATCTCACCCCGTGGGGCCAAAATGATCACAAGAACGGTGAACAAAAATCCCAGAACCACACGGGGGGACCTGGTGAATGACCTGCAGAGAGCTGGGACCAAAGTAACAAAGGCTACCATCAGTAAAACACTACGCCGCCAGAGACTCAAATCCTGCAGTGCCAGACGTGTCCCCCTGCTTCAGCCAGTACATGTCCAGGCCCGTCTGAAGTTTGCTCGAGAGCATTTGGATGATCCAGAAGAGGATTGGGAGAATGTCATATGGTCAGATGAAACCAAAATAGAACTTTTTGGTAAAAACTCAACTCGTCGTGTTTGGAGGAGAACGTTGCATCCAAAGAACACCAAACCTACTGTGAAGCATGGAGGTGGAAACATCATGCTTTGGGGCTGTTTTTCTGCAAGGGGACCAGGACGACTGATCCGTGTAATGGAAAGAATGAATGAGACCATGTATCGTGAGATTTTGAGTGAAAACCTCCTTCCATCAGCAAGGGCATTGAAGATGAAACGTGGCTGGGTCTTTCAGCGTGACAATGATCCCAAACACACCGCCGGGCAACGAAGGAGTGGCTTCGTAAGAAGCATTTCAAGGTCCTGGAGTGGCCGAGCCAGTCTCCAGATCTCAACCCCATAGAAAATCTGTGGAGGGAGTTGAAAGTCTGTGTTGCCCAGCGACAGCCCCAAAACATCACTGCTCTAGAGGAGGTCTGCATGGAGGAATGGGCCAAAATACCAGCAACAGGGTGAAGAGCTTGTGAAGACTTACAGACAACCTTTGACCTCTGTCATTGCCAACAAAGGGTATAGAACAAAGTATTGAGATGAACTTTTGTTATTGTTGTTATTGACCAAATACTTATTTTCCGCCATAATTTGCAAATATATTCATTAGAAATCCTACAATGATTTCCTGGATTCTTTCTCCATCCTGTCTCCTAGTTGAAGTGTACCGATGATGAAGATTACAGGCGTCTCATCTTTTTAAGTGGGAGAACTTTCACGATTGGTGGCTGACTAAATCCTTTTTTGCCCCACTGTACGTGGGATTTATTTGTTTTTTATTTTTTGATAGATTTGCAAAACTTTGCAAAAAAGTTTTTTTCCCGTCATCATTACGAGGTGTGAAGAATATTGAAGAAAAAAATAATTTAATCCATTTTGGAATAAAGATGTAACATGAAACGTGGAGAAACTGAAGCGCTGCTATACTTTCTGCATGTATGTGGATCATTGTTGTCCTTCATGAATCTATTGAGATGAGATGAGAATCTCCGTTGTTATGTGGACCGTTGTTGTTTTTTCCAGCCCCCCTACAACAAGCTAGCAGTGAGCCGTTTCCTCCTGGAGAAACACTCCACATTAAATCTGTGGTTCTTCTTACCAGCGGTTTGGTTTACAACAATATCCTGCGGCTGATGGACACCGAGGCGGTTCATCTCCAGTTTCTCTGCAACAGACACACTTTCAGTTTGGTGCTGTTGAAGATAATCCACTTCGTTCATGGTGTCCGCACTTCTTCTCTTCTTTAAAACACACAAAACAAACTGGAGGATCGTTTCAGATGAACTGGGCATGCGCAGAATCGATCCCGACGCACGTCGGCTCCATTTCTGTCGGACTTTGATCCAGGATGTATTATAGGAGCTGAGATACACACTGAAAACAGGGCGGTTTGTTGACGGGTCTCGGTTTGAAACAGGCATCTGCGAGGACACCTACATTCTCCTTTTTTTATTAATCTTTATTGAACAACACGTACACAAACAGCGGTGTGATGGGTAGGATTTATTTGTTTTAAAGACCAAAACTAAAAACTGTAGAATGTTTCAGATGAACTGGGCATGCGCAGAATCGATCACAACGCACGTCGGTTAAATGTCTGTCGGACTTTGATCCAGGATGTATTATAGGAGCTGAAAACAGGGCGGTTCGCTGACGTCTGCTGTTTTTGAGCAGGCGTCTGCGCACACGCCTACATCCTCCGTCACCATGGTAACCACCCGGACTGCGTCTGGCGAACAAATGAAAGAAAAAAGCCAGTTTGAGGAATAATTAGAAGCTTTTTGCAGAATAATTCGTAAATTATCTTTTGCTCATGAATGTTTATTATGAATCTTATTTATTCTGTGAGTTGTATAAAGTATATCTTATTGTATTGTCAATATGATGACGACCCCAGGAAGGGTAGCTGCTGCTGTGTAGAGGCAATCAGGGATCTAAACAAACAAACAAACAAACAAAAACAAACAATCAGTGTACCACTCATGTCTTCACTGAACACTGAGGTACTTGGCGCCCCCTGCTGGCCTGTTCGTGCCATGGCTGACAGTTACTCCAAAATAATAAGAAGTTTGTTTTGCTGTAGAAACCTTGTATGTATTTATTTTAAACATATTCATAAAGGTAAAAACCAGTGCCCTTCATTTTCTGATGTTCCTGTTTTATATTATTTTTTTCCAATATAAGGACACTTATTATTTTTTGTTTCCATAAAGTGCATATTAATATCATTTGATTGTTTGTTTTCATTCAGCTAGTGAGTTTTATCTTCTGCTTAAAACAACTATAACAACTTCTGGGAAAATATATCATATCGGTATATTTTAGATTATAAACACCACCTGGCTGGAAATGAACACGGAGGCAGCCGTTAATAATTATTCAACTGAATTACAGGTTGAAAAAAAAAATAACTGGGGTTCCTGCTCATCAATACAAATCAAAATACCAAAAAACATTCAACGCAAACACTTTTATAATCACAACATGACGGCATCTCTTCAGCATTCACAGGATTATAAGAACTACTTCTGATGAACTGATGCTTTAAATTCATGGAGAGAATTACACTTTAAATTCTTTTGATT
>NW_027211261.1:0-28722 GCF_029030835.1 Brachyistius frenatus
CCACTTGTGATCGGATCTCACTTTCCAGTTTTATATGCAAATGAGCAGAAACGAGAGGAGGAATTTAGGTGACAGGGATTCAACAAAATGAGACATCTTTGCTCACTGAATTTTTATACATTTGTTAGAAATTTATGATGTATTTAATGTGCGTAAATGACTGAACGCTCGAGTTTGTAATTGACAACCTGAACCACCAGAATTTGATCAGCGTGTTTCTGCTGCTGTTTATCGATGAACTGTGTGAAGGGGCAGCAGCTTATGGAGACAAGTTGGGATCAAAAGTTTTGTTCATTTAAAAAAGAAAAGACATTGAAAAACTCAAATTTGAGACTTAAAGTTTAAGATTTGATCCTTAACATTAAGTTTTGAATTTCTTTTTTGAATGAACTAAACTTTTGTCCCAGATTTGGCTCCATACAGGCAGAGACCTTCAGGTGAACGATTGAACTGAGGAAAATAAAAACAGTTTCATGCCTTGTTTTGTGCGCAGCGATGCCAGATGAGTTTAACTCTGAGACTCTGACGTCCTACAGTCCACACAGAACCTTCAATAGTTACTACAGATATGAAAACAGCTGGAATTGAACTCGTAACCTTGGTTACTTGCAGTACCACCTCTCTCTCCTTTTTCACAGCTGTTTCTTTCCATGTTCTTTTAAACTAGAACGTGGGTCTTCCTGCACAACAGCGACGGTGTTGGCTGGTAGGGCCGACTGATTAAAGAGCTAGGAATGACCTGTTTGAATCTTTATTTTAAAATAATCCATCACTTAAGTCTGTGTGTGTTTGTGACTCTATCTGTCCTGCAGGGGTGAAGTCATGAATGGAGGCTTTGGTTTGCTGCTGGACGGCCCAGAGGAGGCGGCGAAGAGAGCCGGTCTGATGCTCGACTGGGACGTCTCCAATGTCTCCAGATGGCTCGTTGCTGCTGGTCTGGAAGCTCCAACGCCTTCGAGACCATCCAGCGCCCCATGGAGGAGAACAGGCAGCTGTGCGTCACCGTGCCATTCCCCGTGCAGGATGAACACGTGCTGCACGCTGGGCTAACAGCCACTCAGCAAAGGAAAACCAGCAGCTGGAGTCAAATGTATTTCAACTAGGAATAAATAACTAAAAAAGCATTCATGTTACATTCAGTAAGTTATCTGCCGTAAAAACACAGAATGCAATAAAATAAAAATATTTACCATATTATAGGCTGTTTTAATAATTTATATTCTCGATTTATATCCTGAAAATTAAACAGCAAGCCCGTATCAACTATAAAACCTAGAGGAGTTATTTATGTATGATTTGTCTATAAAAAATAGTTAGTTTAATAATATCAGATGGACTCATGGTTAAACAATGTCTGCATTGTTTATTATATGTTGTTACAAAGGAAAACAAGGTGCAGTTCTTCACTTGGAAAGTAAAAAGCAGAAGTTAAAGACTGAATTACCCTCAAACAGGAAGTTAAAGCTGCCAGAGTGACCAGATCCCAACAAACAACCGATGCTGAGAGGACGTCTAACATTTGGACCCGTTTCCCCAACATAGAAAATAAAAGTAATAAATAGAAGCTGCAGGTTCCAGATCTCTAAATACTCGTCCAGTAAACATAAAGGAAGCTCGTTCTGGCAGCAAAGATGGATTTTTTTTATTTTGATTTGATACACTTTATTAATCCCCGAGGGGAAATGTCTTCACTACAGCAGGGGGGCTCTCAGGGGGGAGATGCTGCAGCAGGCTGCCACTAGCGCGGCGCCAGGTAACCTGACCTGAGGTGCATGTTTTTGGATGATGGGAGGAAGCCGGAGAACCCGGAGAGAACCCACGCAAGCACAGGGAGAACATGCAAACTCCGCACAGAAAGGCCCAGGACCGGATTCGAACCCGGAACCTTTTTGCTGTGAGGCGACAGTGCTAACCACTGCACCACCGTGCCGCCCTGACTAATCTGCACATGACTCACGTTTGTGCAGTTTGATTGACAACAAACAGCCTTAAATGAGATCCCAGAAAAAAAAAACTGATTTTAGAAAAACGTCTGTCCTGCAGGACTGACTTTTAAAACTAGAGCTGATCACAATCATCTTCTCAATACGTGGAATAAAAATCCAAAATCAGATCAAAGCTCAAAAAAGAGACACATTCATGCAGTTTTTATTTAGAATAAGATTTGTTGTTTGCTTTGGAAACTTAAATCATCACCATTTAAAGGAAAATTATACCAAGACATTAAAGTTATTCAGTCTTGATCATTTCAAATATTAATCAAGTTTGTTATGAAGTCAAAAATATAATGATGTTGTCTTGTGTTCTTTAACTTAAAGATTTCAGTGTTTTCTTTTCTTTTCTTTTTTTGAAATCGTCGGTCCTTGTTGAGCAGCAGAGTCGAGAATCACTGCAGGTCAATACGAGAAATATCAGTTTGGTTTGAGCTTCGAAGCGGCTTCTTCCTCCTCTCCTCATCCTCTGCACTCAGCTTGCAGTTCACAGCTCCACCACTAGTTGGCCCCGCTGCGTCTCCTGTTCCACTCTGAACCTCTGGAGGATGTTGGACCGTGTGTTGCCCTCCTTCCTCCCTCTCATGTTTCTTTCTGTTTGTGGTTCTGATTTCTGATCATCCGTCACCTCTGCAGCACTTTTTCCTTCTGCTGATGTTTGGAGTTCATTTCTCCCGGTGAAACTTTTGAGACTTCAATTTGTTTAGTTTTTTTCTATCTCTCCTTCCAGTGAGACTGAAGGATGAAACAGTTCAAACCGGATGTTTTCATGAAGTTAGTCGTCTTTTAAATGAACTATTTTCAGACTGGACTCTGGCCGTACTCTCTCTCTCTTTTTCTCTGCTTGCAACAACAAGCTTGAGGTCCAATAAAAGCTGATAATTTAACTGCATCAATTCAGCTCATGTTTAAGGTCTCGTGTTGTTCAGGTTTCACGACTGCATTCGTTCCTTTTACCGCTGCAGTGACAGGAAGGAACATTTCCTCAGGAGCAAACGTTCAAGTGCGAGCAGATGCCAACAGTGCTGCAGATTTTTAATCAACAGAACCAGATTTGTGGTGAGAATTCACAGGTAATTATGGGATGTCAGTTCCCAGAATTAAACCATCTCCTCTGTGTCTGTAGAGAATATTTGTATTTCTTAGAAGATGTGAACTCTGTGAATTATTGCACATGATTTTGTACCCAGTGATAAAGAGAAATCATCAGTGTTTTCACGAAAACAGCAAACATGTCTTTTTGATGAGGAATCGTTGGATCAGCTATTTTATTCTGGGTTTTCTTCCTTGGACGAAGCTTTTAAACATAAAGATACTGAGGAGAGGTGGCTGAGTCAGCTGTAATTCGGCTGGCAGATGGGAATACTCCCAGCTGGTCCGATGAATGGCTTTGACCAGTTGGTGGACAGCCTCCTCTCATCACTCGTTCATCAGTGGAGATGAGTTCTGATGACACTCTGAGGGAGACTCTCAAACCGAGCGGCATCGAAGCCCGACAGGCTGCAGGTTTATTTATTTTTTTCATTTTTTAAAACTTTTTGTCCTCTTTATGAAATTTATAAAGAGACTGAAATAAAAAAATTGGAAATACAAATCATGTTTTTTTGCTTTTATCTCGGAAATGTAACTGAAATATCTCAAAATATACATATATTTTTTTACAGAGGGCTCTCAAATATTTTCAGCTCTGCTGAGACCACTAAGAATGTCCACAAACTGTCAACATTAAAACTCTGGACATTAGAAACAGTAATTCCATTCTTTGCATTGTGACGCCATCAAATCTGATGTGCATTGTGACATCATTAGAACTCAGAACTCCAGACATCAAAGGTAATATTCAATTCCCTTTATGACATCATCAGGTCTATAAATACACCTCTGGCAGACTGTGAGGTCATTCCGTTCCAAACCTTGCAACTGGTGACACAGTAATACAAGAGGAGTTGGAAAGAGAGTCAATCTGCCCAAAGCACCAACAATCGCTTCTGGCAGCAGATTTTCAACAAGTTCTCAGGAACAAAAAAGGAAAGGAAACACCAAGAGAAAGAAGCCCTACTGAGAGAAAAGGAAGCTCTACTCCAACAGGTGGAGGAGCTGAAGGCTGAGCTGCAAAGGGCCGAGGAACACGGCGTCTCTCAGGAGAAGAACCTCACAGAGCTCTCCAACAACCTGAAGTCAGAAACGAAGGAAAACAAAGAACTCTGGGACCAGATTGAATATTTGACCGTCGAGCTCCACAAAGAAAAGACCTCGGCAAAGGAGCAGCGCGATCTGTATCGCAACGAGAGAGCCACGTATTTGGAGCATCAGAGACTGAGGATCACATTTGGCAGAGAACTAGAAGAAACCCAGAGCCAGCTGGCTGATGAGAGGAGACAGGTGAAGCTGCTGGTGAAGAAGCAAAATGAAATGAGGAAGGAGGTTAAAAACATCAAAGTTTTACATCGTGGCAACCAGAGATATGAAGCTGAAAGAACAAAGAGTCTTCAGCAGCAGCTGGAGACAGAAAGGAGGTCTCACTCTGAAACTTCATCAGAGAACCAGCAGGAGATCCAGAGACTGAAGGATGAACAGGATGCATTCAAGAGAGGAATCCCACTGCAGATTCCACTCCTGCAAACAAGATGCCATAAGCCTAACCCTGACCTTTGACCTCTGACCCCTAACCCTGACCTCTGAACCCTAACCCTAACCTACCCTTACCCGAGCAAATAAATATGAACATCTTGATTTTATTTTGCCATTTTGTCTCATCACTCGTGACTGTACAAACCTGCAAACCAAACCAGTCAACATGCAGCTTACATTACTGAATGTTCACAAACACACACGTTACTGTTCGCACAAAGTTAGACTTTTTTTTCTAAACACAGGTTATAAATAAAATATATAACATAATAATATTATATATATATATATATATATAATATAAAGGAAATAAGGACCAACAAAGTGGCTAAAATATAGCCGGGCCACTTGTAAAACAATGTACATCTAGTTATGTAGAGTAAAGCTGATGTTTCCTTCTTCCCTCAGTGCTGTTGTATACCTCGCCGCTGTTGCCATGGTTACTAGCCTGCGCGCATGACAGCTTCCTCTCCGAGGAGCTCTGTGTCAAACTATAACGCAGCGGAGAGCGGGCGGAAGCTACCTGGAGGTTGTAGTCGTTCATATTAACTGAAAAATGCACCTTCTTGTCAACGTTACAAATGCAGCTGCACCTGAACGGCCTGTGAGCACACAGACAGAACACCAGCTGCTGCTCTGCTGAACGAGCTGCTCGCTGGCGCAAAGCTGCACAAATGTACCGCAGTGGGGTCACATTAAATCAGGCCCTCCGAGCTACTCTCCTGTGATTGGCTGAATGGGAGGGAGACACCTAATTGGCTACAGGTGTTTCCTTTTTGAACACATAGTTAAACATGTGCTTGAATATATTTTAGTTTTAAAGGCCATTAAATGAGTTGTTATATGATGAAAAATATTTAATGACAAATTTGAAATAAGGTTCTACAAAATGTTCTGTTCAACTTCTGCAAGCTGCTGTTAATAATCGATTAGAAGCCAACAGTAAATGAAGAGGAGTCGGACCTTCAGCAGGCTGACGTCATGAGGTACATGCTGTTTATTCATGGAGCTGAGGAGCCCAAGTTTAGCTGGGGAACATGAACCGAGCAGAACTATTAGAGGACATAATAATAATTACATAAACAAATATATTCAAAAACAAAGTTCAAATTAATACACTTTAGTAATTACAATAAACTTTAACTTAAAGTATATTTGTCTAACAATATATTTCTACAAAGTAAAATTATTCTAAAGTGTGTTAAAAGTTGTTTTGTGAAAATTGGTGCAAGCGTGATTTTAGTGAACTTTTTATATATTTGCCAAGAGTACAATTTATTGTCATTATATTTGCAATACATTCTTGAAAAACTCAGTGTATTTGAAAGACCAAAAATTTCCTTAGTTAATGTTTAGTGCTTTGAACTTGATTTATTAGAATATTTTTGATGATTGTTTCAGCTGCTCTTGTAGCTATAAAATCATCCACATGATCATCTGTTTCCTTGTGGAAATGAAAGAAAACCAGTGAAGATGCTCTCATCTCTGGTCTTCATGCTTTAACTGGTGTGACGATGAGGAAACTCTTCAACTAACCCGACAACTTAAGACTCAAACTCAAATAAAGCAGAGGGTTAAAAGCTGCCTTCTTCCCACGTGCTCTGTTCTTTAAGGTTTCTGTTACATTTCTTCACTGGAAATCTCATTTAATGAACCGAACACATCATCTTCTTTTTACAAACTTAATGTATTGTTATTTTTTTAATTGAATCAAATACACTTCTGCCGCCCACTTCTTCTCATTGGAGCTCTTTGAGGCTGCAGTCCAGTTGTGACATCACAGAACAGTCCAGTTGTGACATCACAGAACAGAACCCGGGTCACAGAGACTCTTCAGAACCTCAGAACTGTCTCACTCACACAGGAGACGTTTGGACAGTTCACCACAACTTCTCCATATTCACACTGATATTTCCATCTTTCTCCCATATTTCTTTCAGGACACTTTTCAAATCAACATAGGCGCCACGTTGTCGTCGCTGCTTCCCTCTGGTCTCCGTGAAGCCTTCAGGTACGTCAGAAATCTCATCATCAGCTGCTGCAACACTAAACGCTTATCACAGCATTTTATGTAGTTTTTCTTAAAACAAGCTGAAAAACAAAGTGTGTTTTTACTAAAATTATTTCAAGCAAAGCAGATATTTGTGTTTCCAACTCTTCCTACAGTTCAGCTCATTTATCTGCAGGAAGATTTCCGTCTGAAGTTACAAACATTTGTTGGTGATCTTCTTGAAACCAACTGATTGTTTTTGAAATATTGTTTTTTTCACCATCACAGTTTTTCATTTGTTTAAAGAAAATATTGTTTTCCTGATTTCATTATTGACAGAAATGAATTTATCTTCAGTCTAATTTCACAAACAAGTCAGACTAAACATCAGACTAAATGGTTTGAGTGTGTTGAATATACGACATCAGTGAAATATTACTGTTATCTTTTCACATCAACTTTACTGTCACGATCTGGTTTTAAATCAATAGTACTTTATATTTATTTATATGTTTATATGTACTTTATATGTTCAAATGTCGAAACAACAGCTGAATAAATGAAGTGAAACACATATTATTATATTTAATATTATATACAATATTGAGCTGTAAAGTGGAGTTCAAGGTAAAACGTAGAAACATGAAATAAATACTGGAGTGAAGTACTTCAAGTTGTACTTCAGTACAACGGAAGTACATCAGTTCCATCCGCCGTCCTCGTGTGTTTTTAGATCTTACAGAGGGAGAAGTTCATGATGCAAGTCTCCAGCTCAGCGGCCAAACCTTCCGCCATGTCTTTGTTGGACTGGTACGATCTGGATGAGGAGGTTCTGCTGGTCATGGAGAGACCCGTCCCCTCTGTGGACCTGTGTGAATACGTGGACAGCAACGGTCCCCAGGAAGAGGACATGGTGAAGGTACTGCAGCTCCTGCAGCATGCGTGCAACACGTCTTTTAGTAGTCGTCCTTGAAGTCATGTGACCTGATCAGAAGCTCCAGAACACTAAACGCTCCCTTTGGTCCGACCGTGTTGTCGGCTGCTGTTTCTGAGGTCAACAAATAGTTCTGATCTCAACTCATCTGGACCAGAAATCCTAAAACTGCTCAGAAAGCTGAACATCTGCAGCTTCATGAAGATGGAAATCTGAACATGTGTTGACATCGACAGCAGTCAGATCGTTGCTCTCTTTTAAAGTCTTTACAACAGGCTTCGTATTCAAACGTGGTACCGGCCTGGCTTTTGGTGCGTTTAGGTTCTCAATACGTTGCAGGAAAATCCAGCATTCTATGAGAGTCCATCCCTAAGTTCAGAGACTGCTGCTCTGTGCACGGAGCAGGAAGATAAAACCCTGATGAGGAACTGGTACAAACTTCATCTCTTAATTATCAGTTCCTGAGTTCCACTTGTGTTTGTGAGCAGTGTTCTGCTGCGTCTGTGATGGTTTTCACACCTGAAACTTGATCAGAGAGCGAACATCAAAGTTTGTCAAACATTTCTGGGGAACAGAGAAAAGTCTCAGGTGAGGAGGAGTGGTGAGGAGCTACGATGGTGTTGTTGTGGGTTTTTATTGCGCTGTGAGCGGTGTGTTGTCATGTTGGAGAACCCTGTTACCATGGCGACAGTTTGGGTCATTAGAAGTGAACATTTGTCCTCAGACGACTCAGAAGGTCCCAGCAGAGCTCCGTAGTTTCACTCCGACCCTCCTGGGATGAATTCACGGCACACAAACTAGACCCACCTGGTTCTCCTGACCTGATGCTCTTCTTTCAGTGTTGGATGGAAACGTTCTGCCTGCTGAAACCTGAATGTCTCAAAGAACACCTCTCAAGGATCGTTGCTTCATGGTCTCAGCCCTCCTGAAGCATCGGAAGAGTCTCTGTTGATGATTTCTGTTTGATAGTAAATGTGACGTCACATGACTGGTCATGTCCAGAGGGAACATTGATTTTTCAGAGGCTACTTTTTAATTCTGGCTGCCTCCTGTGAAAAACTATTCCAAAATGTGGGCGGCACGGTGGTGCAGTGGTTAGCATTGTCGCTTCACAGCTAAAAGGTTCTGGGTTCGAATCCGGTCCTGGGCCTTTCTGTGGGGAGTTTGCATGTTCTCCCTGTGCTTGCGTGGGTTCTCTCCGGGTTCTCCGGCTTCCTCCCATCAACCAAAAACATGCACCTCAGGTCAGGTTACCTGGCGCCGCGCTAGTGGCAGCCTGCTGCAGCAGCTCCCCCCTGACAGCCCCCCTGCTGTAGTGAAGACATTTCCCTTCGGGGATTAATAAAGTGAATAAAAAAATAAAACTAGTTCGGCAGGGTTCTGCTGTGGTTCCGTGGTGTAATGGTCGGCACTCTGGGCTCTGAAACCAGTGCTCTAAGTTCAAAGCTTGGTGAGACCTAAATTTGAATGCACCTACCAGTAAAAGCTGACGGCCACTAGTGTAGTGATGCCACTTCAGAATCAGAATCACTTTATTGGCCAGGTATGTTAACACATATAAGGAATTTGACTCCAGTTATAGCTTTGCTCTCAGCGTCCAAAAAAAACAAGAGAGACAGACATATAAAACATAAATAGACATATTTACACCATAGAAATGAATGAATATATACACACACACACCTAAACAATGATGCAATTGCGCCTAGTGCAAATGGTGCTGATGCGGTTGGGAAATACCTGGTCGGCTCCATTGGGAAATGGCAACAGCAGTGGTTCCATGGTGTAATGGTTAGCACTCTGGACTTTGACTCCAGCGATCAAATCTCAGTGGAACCTGGATTTAGGCAAGATTAAAGTACCTGTTATAGTAGCTTGGCACTAACTGAAAAGGAGGGTGTTTCTTTACATCTGTTCAAACTGGCTTTAGTTGTGGTTAATGCTGTTCTCATCAGAGTTTTAAGAACAAAGACCCTTCGATGGCCGGGAAGCAAATGCGGGTCATCTGCTTGTAAGGCAGCTGTGATCACCACCAAACCACCATCAATGCAAATTTGCTTCAAGAACTTGCCTGGAATGACAAAGGGCAAGGCAAAGGAGGGGAACCACATGAGGGAAGCACTTGAAACATGTGGTTACCCAAACTGGATGAGGACAAGGGACACTCATTTGAGGACAGTAATATACACATTACTTGCACATTTTTGCCAGGTGGGACCTGATTTTGAGAATCCTCACAATTCTCTGATTGTGAATATGGTTACATTTCATTACCAGTCGTGCGGTTTGAAGTCCAGCTGCCACCAAGATTTCAACTGGATTCGGAGTCCACTCTTTTGGATAAGAAACAACGAGGCATCGGACAGGGAGTTCCCTGCAGGTTTGAATCCCGTCAACTACAAGGCTTGTAAATTTTCACGCAGTACTGTGGCTCTATATGGGGCAGGCGTTGGTGGTATAGTGGTGAGAATAGGTACTAGCCAAGCACTTGACCTGGGTTCAATTACCAGCCAATGCAAGGATTAAACCAAGGCCATACAATGATCCTCCTTTTGATCCGGGTCTTTTAGTCATGTGCAATCAAAGAATTTAAAAACTGCACTGAAACCTTTGAGACTTGGATCCAAGTAAGAATGTTCCACTGTGCTATATTGTATGTGGCAGCCCATGAAACGGGACAAAGACATGAGCTTCTCGTAGTTGTCAATGCACCCGGCTTTTTACTTTTCAACAAAGCTTTCATCCAACTTTTTTGCACACAGTGATTCATTTTACAGACAGATTAGATTCAATTCTGAATTTTGCCATCGAGTTAAGGCAGAGGAAATCTCTTGGTTGGATACCAGTGCATTGCAGTGCCAAAATATCATTCCCTGAACGGGACTTCATTCTTGACCGTTGTTGTGTGAGCACCCGATCTGAGGACAGTAATATTCACATTACTTGCACATGTTTGCAAGAATAGACAGATGGCTTTAGAGAGGAGTGAAAGAAGCCATATATGTCAGACTGCAAAAACCATCACTTCACAAGGTAGGTGGTTAAAGATGTCAATTAGCAGCTACTTACAATGAAGTCCTTAGATCCCTCCCCAGGGGTCTAAGATTTCACCTGGATTCAGAGTCCACAGTGCTGACAAAACTGGGGAAAGGTTTCTTACATGGTTTGCACCAAGTCTTGTGATGGGTTTCAAATTATTTCTAATAAACTTCAAATACCTGGTCGGCTCTATAGAGACATGGCAACAACGGTGGTTCCATGGTGTAATGGTTAGCATGCTGGACTTTGACTCCAGCGATCTGAGTTCAAATCTCAGTGGAACCTGGATTAAATTGATTTAATTAAAATTAAATTTAAAGATTAAATTGCCAGGTTTGGTGCTAGTCAGGAATGAGGGGGAGAAGAGAGAAGGGAAGAAAAAATGTTACCTTCATACTTTGTGAACATTTCTAACATCTAAATAAACAACATATTGAATGAACAACTCAACTATATGTAGTCTATGTAACACACTAGATTTCCTGTGTTCAGTTTAGGACTGTCTTTAGGTCGCTCTGGGAGTGAATGAAACACGGCAAATGTTTGCAGTTTAAAACAAGGAACTGAACTGCAAATTATTATAGTTATTAACACGCACAGAAAATCAAGGGAACAACATAAAAGAAAAATAACAAATTCAAATAATAACCCCAATACCGGTATTTCTCTCTCAGTCAGTCAGTTTCAGTCTCTTGTCTTTCAGTCTACTACCCGGTAGTTTATGTCTGGAGGCTCTCAGACTAACTCTGACCTGAATCTTCTTGCTTGTCGGTGCTCCGGCAGGAGAATCCAAGAAGACCAAATGCAGCTTCACCCACGGAGAAGATGATCAGGGGTCACAGGGTCACTCAGCTCCAGCTCTGTGGAGGTTTCTGGGGATCGCTGTCTCCATCACAGATCCATACAAACAAAAACAATCTGCATGCAGCAGAATTTAATATGATGTCAGTACTATAATTTATAAACTCTATTGTTGGTGTAACAGTAAATGACCAGTAATATAGTATTACACACACATATATATATATATATATATATATATATATATAATATTCACTATGGTCAATATTAACATACCAACATATTTCACACACACATGTCCTCATGTCTCAGTGACATCTGTCACTTATACCTAACAGACATTATTTAAACGTCCACCGTTACTAAGCAACACACTCAACAGCTGTTCTCAATCTGACCGTTAACTTCTGGCGCTAAAACAAGAACATGACGTCATCGTTCCCGCTCGGTTCAACAGGTCCCGACGCATCCCCAACGCTTAGCTAGCCCCGTCACATACATGTAGCTCCACAATCACAGATATCAACCCCGTAAAATAATATTCATCAACAATTTAATATTTATCTCCGACTGCTTGTTGTTGTCTTCTCTCCTGATCGGTATCTTTAGCCCAACTAAACAACTGTTTACAACTGTCCTCCTTTGTAGCTCTGCAGCAACGGATAACTGTTAGCAACGCATCCGTCACTCACCGGAGATTCTTCTCAGACTTTAATAAACTTCTTCCTCCGGAGTCGGTCTGGTTAACGATCAAATAAATAAACATCCTCAACAGCAGAGAGCAGAAATCAACCAATGAGATTCTTCATGGTGGAGATCATGACCTGCTGTTTCATTCATCTCCGGGGAGAAGGCTTGATCTCCCGACCTCTCTGGTAAACGTCAGTATTACATGTGAGTTAACCCTTTAGTTGCTGGTAAAACTAACATAAAATAATTATACCAAAAATGTATTATTAAACAACCTTATCAAAAACTCCAAACATATATAATAATAAACACACACCTCTCAAAGAGTGCTCTTCTATTCTTCAATGGTTTGCCCAGAGGCTGGCCCTGGTGGAGATGGTGCTGGCTGGAAAGGCAACAATAGACAAAAGGGAAGAAAATATGTTATTAAATATCCTTATTAAAGTGCATAACACCTCCAAGTTCAAAATAAAAAACATTTTGAAGTCACACTCTCGCCAGGACTTGCACCTGGACTCTTCCACCCACAGGATGGCTGTGTTACTATTACACCACCAGAGTTGTTTTTGTTGTTGTTGTCTTTTTTTGAGGAGGAACACAAACGCATCAAAAAGAAACACAGCAAAAACAAATCACCGATCTGTCTGCTGTTAGTTTGAATCACCAAAAGAAAATCCCAAGTATTCACCTGGGTGATACTTCATCATTTATTTATGTGTACATTCTACTTCTAATATTTGAACACACAGTTTATACATACAATTTATTTATTTATACAAAAAAATTGAATTGAATTGTGATGATGTCACAGAATAGATCGAAGGAAGAGAATCTGATGATGTCACAGATGAGATTGAAGGAGGAGAATCTGATGATGTCACAGATGAGATTGAAGGAGGAGAATCTGATGATGTCACAGAATATATTGAAGAAAGAGAATCTGGTGATGTCACAGTGGAGAATCTGGTGATGTGCCTGTCATGTTAATGAAACACAGGTGAACCCCCTTTAAAGTGAGGGAACATCATTCAAGAGCTCACAAAGTGCTGTTTAAGGTGTCATGCAGAAAGCCAGCCTGGGTGGAGCACAGTCGTGCTCATGAAAACACACACCTGCTGAAGCACACTGAGGTCAGCACTCAGTAATTCTGCTGCTGAAGCCATCAGGTGGTGCAGAGCAGCTCAGATACAGCCAGTTTAATGATGATACCACTTGATCTTCATGAGAAAATCATTGACTTGAAGTCCCCTTCAAGTGTGAGAAACGCTTTCCCTGTTGATCCGTGGTGCTTTTTACCAGAAGCAGCATGGCATTTAGTCATTTTCAGCAACAATAAATGTGATTTTGAACACTAGTTAATATATTTGTTGTCCCATCCACAAGAATTCTTCTTCTATGCTTTCCAAAAAAACAAAAACAAACATAAGCACCAAAGTGGAGACGACTCCTCTGCTTTGGCTGTGTGCTTCCATATTTTGTGACGATGTTCTGATTTGTTTGACTTCCTTCTGTCCTGATGTACTTTTCATAATAATCCCATGATATTTCCATGTTCCAGTAGCAGCTCAAACACCTGTCCTGCTGTGGACCGAACCCACATTAATGAATGAGTGCCTAAGTCCTCCAGATGTACTGCAGGAAAACTGCTGCACGCTCCTTTAATTCTAGTGGAAACCTGAACTGACTGCATTTTCAATCTGGTGCCATGTTTCAACCTTGTTTGGCTCTATGAATATTTTTATGCTTTTCACACTTTCACACTGGTGCAGTCCTGAAACATCCCAGAGTGGGCTAACCCCGCGTTCAACCTGGGTTTTGCTGGTCCTGCAGGATCAGCCTGCAGTTTGCAGGGTCATGCCCCTGAACGTGGACTCAACGTGGGGTTAGAGTGTGCCAATGTGAAACGGGGGCTACAGTAAAGCTGCTGCCTTCTGATGCAGAGTCACCTAAGGTGGTGACCCTGATAACCACGACACCACAGAAAGACACAAGCTTAATTCCTTTGTTGTTCAACACTTCAACTTGATTGAGTGTTTTTGTATGTGTTCTAGTGAGTGTGTATGTAAGTGTGTATGGGGAGGTGTACGTGGTCGTGGTTGTGTGTGTTCTATGATGTCATAGTGAGTGTATCAAGTACTACTGGTGAGTTCACCATCTATATTTTTGTGCTAAATGCATTCATTAACAATCGTTTTGTTAAATTAAAGCACTCTTGTTACATTTTGTTAAATGAAAGGAAAACAATCTCCAGAGAAGCAATGTAAGAGCAGAAAACATGAAAGCCTGGAATTAAAACAATTTTTTTTTTTCGATCACTGTATCTCCGCTTGGTCAGGAATTGTGTCATTTATGTTTGTTTTCGATGTGATTACCTTTTAAATCCAATATCAATTTTAATTAATTTACCAATTATGTTCATTTTAAATATTTCAATAGGTTTTAATTCCCTAAATTGACGGTCTAACATAATGTGGTTAGGGTTAACGGGTTAGGAAGGAGGGTTAGGGTTAACGGGTTAGGAACGAGGGTTAGGGTTAACAGATTAGGAAGGAGGGTTAGGGTTAACGGGTTAGGAACCAGGGTTAGGGTTAACGGGTTAGGAACCAGGGTTAGGGTTAACGGGTTAGGAACCAGGGTTAGGTTAGGGTCAGAGATCAGGGTTAATCATCTCTCGATATGCAAATGACACACTGCTTTACATTTCTGCTTGACTTGAAGATTTCAGTCATTTACAAAACAACTCAGTGTTTCACAGTTAATAAAAGATGAACAGGGATATGAGTAACAGATCAAATCTTACTGCATATTTTTTAGCATTACATCTCTGGCTGCGGATACAAGACTAATTTCTGGTTATGATTTCAATCTTAAAAATGTAATCAACTTTATTTTTCAGACATTATAAGCTGTCAGTGGAACATACATTGAGTCAAGTATTTTATGTGACTAATGTTTTATTATTTGTTTTTCATTGTATGTTTGAGAGTGTTTACAGCTGTGAAAACAGCCAGTAAATACATAGAAGGCTGTAAAATACACAATAATTATGATCAGCAGCAACACTATGCATGATGCAGATTATGAAATAATACATATAGGTCAATGTTGTTCCTTGTTTATAAATAACACGATTCCGCGGTGCACGGTTGTTTATTAATAATCCTGTGGAAGACGTGGATATACAAAATCAATTCCACTAAACGGGCGGTCATTTGAAAAGAAGCCCGGGAACTCGGCCCCCAGAGGTCCAGCAGCTGCAACCAGCTCTGCTCCTTTCTCCCACTGCCGGCAGAAGAGCCACCAGCCCGCTCCCTCGGCTCCACCAAGCAATTTGTTCAGTGGCATTGGGTCCAATGAGCCTGAAGAAGACCCGCTATCGGCCCAGATGTGGCCGTTTGACACACAACACAGTAGCTGCACGTTTAACGAGCCGATCTACGAATCGGACGGGACGGTGGTACGCTCCCGGAGAACACAAAACCGTCTTCCGAGCCGTACCGACCACAACCGCTGAACCCAAAGTGACCACCATGACGGCTGGAGCTACGGAACGTGGAGCCGGGTGTGGAGACCCCGCCGGGGGAAGGACCGTGCAGCACCGCCCTCCCGTTGGTTGGGACCCCCGAACCCTTGTAGACAGCGTTGATGTTGGTCTTCCAGCTCAGTCTGTTGTCATGGAGACGCCAGGAACTCATAGTCCTCCTCCAGGTCCACATCCTCTCCCAGAACACTCAGCGGTTGTGGAGCCATCGGACAGACTGTGGTCCCGTGACACCGACACGACCCCAACTCCATGCTGCTTTTTGTCAGATATATATTGACATTGTGGACACTTATAAATTCCTGGGTGTTCACTTCAACAATAAACTGGACGGGTCAGACAACACGGATGTCCTCTTCAAGAAGGATTAAAGTTGACTCCATCTGCTGAGAAGACTGAGGTCCTTCGGAGTCTGCAGGACTCTGCTGAGGACGTTCTACGACTCTGTGGTGGCGTTGGCCATCTTGTATGCAGCGGTCTGCTGTAGCTGTGCACAGAGAGGGACAGGAGGCCGAAGGTCAGCTCTGTCCTGGACAGTCCCTCTGGACTCCATAGAGGAGGTGGCTGAGAGGAGGATGTTAGCCAAGCTGACATCGATCATGGACACTACCTCTCACCTCTTGCTGCACAATCAGTGCAGGAAAGAGCGCCACCTGTAGGTCGTTTGTTCCGACGGCTGTCAGACTGTACAACTCCACCCTATAATAATATCGTTGCACTGTTTATCTCATTTCATTTCATAGCACCGGACATTTTTTTTCATTCATCCCAAACTGTATTTATTTATTTGTTTTTTTGTTTGTTTGTTTTTGTATATATAGTCTGTGTGTTTGTATTTATTCTAAAATAATATTTTTTTATTTATCTTATTTCTTATATTATCTTATATTTTTTTTCGTATTGTGTGCATTTCTTTGCTAATTAAATTCTTACTATTAGGGAGAGAATCGGGCCGACCCTTCCTGCCACCGTCACTGATGTGATGTTAAGCACAGCAGCCCTGGAAGCAACTGTAGGACCAGATGTAAACTTGGAAAATGTCTCTCCTGTTGAGCTCTCTGAGTTAACTAGAATTATTTCTTCATCTGGATCTTCTAGCTGTCTGTTAGATCCCATCCCAACTAAACTTTTTAAGGAAGTCTTCCCTTTAATTAATACTTCCATATTAGATCAGATCAACCTATCTATTGCAACTGGCTATGTACTGCAGGCTTTTAAAGTGGCTGTAATTAAACCTTTACTTAAAAAGCTGACTATTGATCCAGTTGTTTTAGGAAACTACAGACCAATTTCCAACCTGACATTTATTTCTAAAATCTTTGACAAAGTTGTTGCAAATCAACTTTTTGATCATTTACAAAGGAATGATCTGTTTGAAGATTTTCAGTCAGGCTTTAGAGTTCATCATAGCACAGAAACAGCTCTGGTGAAAGTTACTAATGACCTTTTATTAGCCTCAGATAATGGACTCGTCTCTGTACTTGTTCTTAGGTTAGGTTAGGTAGTTACTTTATTAATCCCCAAGGGGAAATTGTTTCGCTACAGCAGCATACAGGAAGCAATAGACAATAATAGAATAATAGAAAGCAATAAAATAGCAGTAAAAATATTAAATATAAAATGCACAGTATGTACAGTATATACAGTACAGTATATATCTATATATATTATATACAATCTTCTTCTTCTGGACCTCAGTGCTGCTTTTGATACGATTGATCATACTATCTTATTACAGAGATTAGAAGACGTTACGAGGATGAAAGGAACTGCATTAGATTGGTTCAAATCCTACTTATCAGATAGATTCCAGTTTGTCCATGTCAACAATGAGTCTTCCAGAAAAACAAGAGTTAGTTATGGAGTTCCACAAGGCTCAATGTTAGGCCCAATACTTTTTACGTTGTACATGCTTCCATTAGGAGATGTCATCAGGAAGCACTGCATCAACTTCCATTGTTATGCAGATGACACTCAGCTATATCTTTCTATAAAACCAGATGAAACTAATCAGTTAGTAAAACTTGAAGCCTGTCTAAAAGACATAAAGGCCTGGATGACCAAAAACGTCCTGCTTCTAAATTCAGACAAAATGGAAGTTCTTGTACTTGGTCCTAAACACCTCAGAAACTCTTTCTGTAATCACTTAGTTACTCTAGATGACGTTGTCTTGGCCTCCAACAAAACTGTGAGGAACCTTGGAGTCATCTTTGATGAGGATTTGTCCTTTAGGCACCATATAAAGCAAATCTCCAGAACTGCCTTCTTTCATCTACATAATATTAATAAAATCAGGAAAATCCTTCCTCAGCGTGACGCAGAAAAACTCATTCATGCATTTGTTACTTCTAGGCTAAAATTATTGCAATTCCTTGTTGTTAGGATGTCCAAATTACTCATTAAAAACCTTGCAGCTGATCCAAAATGCTGCAGCAAGTGTACTGACAGGATTTAGCAAGAGAGATCATATTTCTCCAGTTTTAGCTTCTCTTCACTGGCTTCCTGTGAAATCAAGAATATAATTTAAAATTCTCTTGATGACTTACAAAGCCCTACATGACCAGGCTCCATCATATCTTAGAGATCTTATAGAACCATATAATCCTAGCAGAGCACTTTGCTCTCAGTACGCTGGTCTGCTTGTGGTTCCTAGAGTTTAAAGAAGTAGAATGGGAGGCAGAGCCTTCAGTTTTCAGGCTCCTCCCCTGTGGAACCAAATCCCAGTTTGTGTTCGAGGAGCAGAAACCCTTTAAGATTAGACTCAAAACGTTCCTTTTTGATAAAGCCTATAGTTAGGGCTGGCTCAGGTAGACCTGAACCAACCCTTAGTTATGCTGTTATAGGCCGACACTGCTGGAGGACCTCGTTATATCCCAACCGGTGAGGCAGATGGCCGCCCACCTCTGAGCCTGGTTCTGTCGGAGGTTTCTTCCTATTAAGAGGGAGTTTTTCCTTCCCTCTGTTGGAGGTTTTTCTCCCTTAAAGAGGAGGTTTTTTCCTCTTAGCTTATGTGGGAAATTGTTGAATTGTTGGTTTCTCTGTATAATATTGTAAAGTCTTGCTGGAAGGACTTTAATGTGTTAAGTGCTATGTTGTTATTTGGTGCTATATAAACAAAGTTGAATTGAATTGAATTGAATTGTTCATCTCATTTAATTTCATAGCACTGGATATTTTTTTCCCCATTCATCCCAAACTGTATTCATTTTTTTTTGTATATATAGTTTGTTTGTGTGTATTTATCCTAAAATAAGAATTTGTTATCCATCTTATTTCTTTTATTTATATTTGTTCATATTGTGTGCACTTTGTGGTTTTCTTTGCTGCTGTGACAACCGAATTTCCCCACTGTGGGATTAATAAAATAAAATATAATATAATATAATATAATATAATCTATAGTTATAGAAATGCCAGAGTATGGGAACAGCACTGTGAAATATTTGTATTTATTCAGATAATATATATATATTTTTTTACATTTTGAATCACTGATTGTTTTTCTTAAGAAACCGGAGCACCCGGAGAAAACAAAGGAAAGATTAACATGATGTGACTCACAGCCACAGAAATAAAACCTGCTGACGTACACAGAAATGCCCGAGCAGGTCCAAACCCGGGACTGTTCTTGCTGTGAGGTAACAGTGCTAACCACTGCACCATTGTATGGGTAGTTTTACTTATACATTATTATATTTTTTTATATGTAGCCTCTACATTTCTTTACATTTTTAATCACTGTTAACCACTGCACCAGTGGGTTGTGTTGTGATTACTTCATAAATAATTACTAAATCCTAATTCTCTTCTGTTGAAGCGCCACATGTGAACATTCGTAGAAAGAAGTTCCTCTTCCTGCGCTTCTTCTCAGTCGGAGATCTCTCTAAGGAGGCAGAGGGCATCTGGACCTTCTCCAACTCCCTCTGGAGACGTGAAACATCCTCAGAAATCTTCTCTGCCTGCTTCAACATCTCCGACTCTTTCGCACGACTTTGTTCAAGCTGCAGTTTCAGCTCACGCACTATGTGCTCCTGAGCAGAGAGGCTTTGATCCGCCTCCCTCTGCCTAACGCGAGCTTCCTTCACAGCAATTTTCATTTTAAAAAGCTGCTTCACATTGTCACAATGTAAAGAATACGTACCCATCAGCCGATCAATCACACCATGAAGGGTCTCCATTCTCAACGTAGCATCATCTCTCTCTTTTGTTTTGAGATTTAGCTTGAGCATCGCCCTGATGACCAGAAACTCTCGGTAAGTCTCTGTCTCCCACTCTTCAACATAAGAGTCCACACGGTCGTCCAGTTCCGGACCGGTTGGTCCTCCTTTGAGCAGTGACATGGTGATGTGCAGCTGGTGGGACCAGATCTCACCGACTTAGTCTGGGCTGAATTTACACTCTTAAGAACCAAATCGATGCAAGTGAAGAATTTTGAGCCACGCCCACCTGTGATCAGATTAGATTAGATTAGATTTAGACTTTATTAATCCCAGTGGGGAAATTTAGTCATCACAGCAGCATAGAAAACAAAAAAAGTTCACACAATATGAATTTTTTTTTACAAATACGTATAATATATAAGAAATAAGATGGCTAAAAATAAGTTATTTAAAAAAAAAAAAAGAGCAATGAATAAATACACACACAGACTGTATACGCAAAAACAAATCAAATCAAAATAAATAAATACAGCTTGGGATGAGTGGTGGTGCTTGATGCTATGGTTCAGTGCTATGAAATGAAATGAACAGGATGAGCCACGCCCACTGTGACATCACAATTAGAATGCCTTTCATACGAGACCACGCCCATATGTGACATCACAGTTACAGAACGCCTTTGATGATAGACCACGCCCTCAATGGTTCCCATGGTAACAGAGAGTAGGGTTTAGAATGCAGCAGCATCTTTTCTCATATCACCACACTGCTGTTGGTTTTATGGAACAGAGATCACTGTTGGAAAAACTGTGTTTGTCACAATATTGCAGCTGCAAACACAATGGAAAGGCCTGTATAATTTAAATAAAAGAATAAAACCCGTATTATATAAGCAAAAGAGAAATGCAGTCTGCATTTTAATCGTCAGGACGTCTGATGTTACGGTGAGCATATTGCTTCACTTCCTGTTTACAAAAGTTGTAGCTAGTATTACTTTTAGTACTATTTCAGATTCTTTTCCTGAATTAAACCTCCTTAAATCTCTCTGCACTTCTTTTAGCTTCAAGTTCAAACTCACGCTCGCTCTACTTGAGCAATTCTACTGTTAAATCTTTTACCAACGTTCACTTAAAGATGCTGCAAAGCAAATTCCAAGATTTGCTTCTCAGTAGATTATATACATGTGAAATGAGTTGCTGAAAGCATGTGTAAAGTTTGAAAACTGTGTCACACTGAAATGTGGAGTTAGACCATTAAAGAGTTTCTCATCCGTCTTCAGCTCAGGTTTTTTTAGGTGGGGCTAAAAGTTAGCTTCAGTACGTCACCGAGCTACCGCACAGATGGTTTATATAACTCTCTGCATGGCTCCTCCTCTCACATGGTGAAACGCTATAAAAGCCTGGAGCTCATTTGTATAAGAGGTCATCCCACTGGACTTCAGTTCTACTCCTGCCATAGTCAGATAGTTATTGTACATCAGTTAGCTGCTACAGGACGTCTCCCTCCACCTGCAAGTGAATCTTTCCTGGAAGCAAGAACCTCCAAAGCTGCGCTGCATCGCTGTTTAAATGTCCTACTGATGAAGAGAGGAATCGATTTCATGAAGAGCTAAAGGAGCCTTTAGGATTAACACCAACAGCTGCCTCTGCAGGGACCATTTCACGACGGATTGTTTCACCAACTTGGACCGGAGACGGACGGAGTTCACAGACGCACCGCTTCTCCTGCAGCGAGCAGCCGAACCGAGCTTCACCCTCCCGGCCGTTCATCCTCCGGACGCACCGGCACCGTCCACCGCCGCCAGCAGTTCACCACTCAGTGTAAGTTCTGTGTGCTTGTTATAATTATACTAGATAACTTTTCCACAGTAACTCTGCTATCTTTAGCCCACCGTGCAAACCCCTAACGTGATTTTACTGGTTGTAGAATAACTTTATTTTCATGAAATGGGAGCTAATGTGCTAATTAGCTTCTATTGAGCTCGTAGCAGAGTTCAGAGGAAAGTGCTCGGATAACCGCCGATTGTTTTGTGTGACTCAATAAAGCTCCGATAAGGAACTATAATATATGTAACTCTGTATTTTACATGTCGGGGTGATGGTGAACATGGACCAGAGGAGATCTAGTCCTCCCGATTAATGAGGGTTGTTGTTTTTGTACTCCGGTGTAACGTTACAATCACCGACCCTCTCGGTTACATGTATCGGTACCGGTCCGGATAAACGAGCCCGACTACATGTGCAGGAGGCTGCAGAGAGGAGGAGGAGGAGGTGGGAGGAGGTGGAGGTGGAGGGACATCAGTGAAAGAGAAAAACTGTGCTCGACCTGAGAGGTTGAAAGTTTCAAATGTGATTAATGAATTGATGTGATGTAATGAATTGATGTGATGTAATGAATTGATGTGATGTAATGAATTGATGTGATGTAATGCAGCGTTGTTCATGTTGCAGTCGTTACAGAAGTAAATCAACTCCTCCGCTCTTATTATCTCCACTATTGTAATTCAGGTCGTTTGAAGTAGTTGGAGACTCACTGTCTGCTGTCTCTGGTGTCCAGTTTGACTCCTGTGTTACAGCTCAGGGGGACAAGCTTCATTTAAATGCATCTGTATGTTTCACTCATTGGACAAATGAATTCTGGTTCTATTCTGTTTTCATAAAGCAGGCTGCTCCGTCCACCAGAGATCACTGATGATTTTCTCACGATTTCAAACCTTAATTTAACATTCTTGTCTGTGTTTTTTTCATTCAAATTTGGATGGGTAGTTAACAACCCATACTTCTATGGCGTGATGAACTTAAAACTCATTTTCATTTCTACTTTACAGCATCTTTAATGATGATTATTATTTCTATGATGTTAACATCAACAATCATTTAACCCTTCAATGTCCTCATCAAGAAAAAAGTAACAGTAGAATTAGTCAAATACAATGCTAACTTATGGCAGTAATAAAGAGCATAAATGTTAGATACACTTCACACTTCCGATTTTTGGTGATATGCTACCTTGTTTTTCATTCAAACAAAGGGAACACTGCAAAACAGAAAAACATTTCATTTCTAACATTTCAGTTTCAAAACACCTCATCTGTGCATTAGATCCACTTTATTTCTCATGGTATGCTGCAAAGCTGCATTGGACACAGGTTGCATCTTCCACGCTTGTCACAGTGAAGGGGCCAATGTCCACAGTTGTCATTCATCTGGTTGTGGTTGTGAGGGTCTTGGGGTGGAGCGTTTCTTCTGAGGTGGTGGAGAGCAGGACAATGGTCGGCCAACTTTGGGTGCTGGCTTGTTGACTCTCATCAAACTGTGGGCAACTGCCAGGCGGAATCTTTTGAGAGGCATTAGTTTCTCAATCAGTAGGCCACAATCCCTCTTGTAGACCAGCCAGGGATTTGAGATGCACAGGTCAAGGATGTATCCAAACAGGGGAATGTACCATCGCCTTGACTTGGCGGGGGTCTTGTACAGATGTACCACCACGTTAGAAAGATCAACGCCTCCCATATGCTGATTGTAGGCAGGAATGAGTGATGGGCACGGGACATTAATCTTTGCATGGGCCTCTTTGCTCCACCGTTTGACAGTTGAAAGAGCCATGATCCCACAGGCATTGCTCAGAAGGTTGACACATTTGTTGTCATACCATTTCACCTCGATCACCCCTTCAGCAGACCTGTAATCAAAAGCTCCACGTCCTTTCTTCATCAGCTGTTTGTCTATCATCAAGGTAGCTCCACCAATGCGGTTTGGTCGGACAGTGCCAATGCACTTGACACCCAAGTTTGCGTTCAGCTTCTGGATCAAGTTGAAACTGGTGAAGTAGTTGTCACAGAAGACAACAGAAGGACGTGGCTGTGTTATGGTTTTGCATAATGTTGTCACCACTTTGGCTCCTAGAAGTAGCCCCTGCTCCTCCTCACATAGGGCAACATTGAAGAATGTGGATGCCCCTTGATGGAGCAGTAGGTCATGGATGATGCATGAACTGGCCCGGCAGAATAATTTAAAGCCCCATTTTTCTGGCTTGTTGGCAATATATTGGCGGAGAGTGACAGCCCTTGTGCCTTTATATGCCACCATGACCTCATCCATACTGTGCTTGTAAGTGGATGGGATCAGGAGACACTGCTCACGAAGCATATCAAAGAGGGGGTGGATTTTGTTAAATCTGTCTGGACTGTCGTTGCACTGCTGATTATCATTCAAATGAATGAACCGGCGTACCAGCTGGAATCTCTTCTTCGGCATGATACCAGCTATCAGATCAAAACGTGATGTGTGGTGCCAGTAGTCCTCCAGGGCTGGGAAGTTGAACACACCCATGAAGAGTAGTCTTGCCAGGAAATCTTCAATGTCTTCAGGGCTAGTCTTGATTGGATCCCCCAACTCATGGGCAGAGTACAGATTGGTATGATGCGCAATATGTTCAATCATCTGGTCAGTGAAGAGCATTTTGAAGTACTGGAAGGGTGTCTTTACAGCCTCAGGGGGCTCAAATCTTGATTCAGGAACCTGGAATTCCTCAATGTCTTCACGCTTCCAGATTCTCCTTGTGCCTTTGTTTGGGCCTGAGGGTGAACTTGGGTCAGGTGGGTCCTCTGGCTCCTCCAAGGAAACCGTTTTTAGGGCGTTCTTCCCTTTTCTGCTCTTCTTACAAGGAGGCAGTGTAGAAGATGTGCTTGTTGAGGCAACCTCCGCCTCATCCATGGATTCAAAAGAAGTGTCCCCAGTCTCTTCTGCTTGTGTGGGCTGATAATCAGGATCCTCTATTTGGTCATCGTCATCACTCAGATCAGCATCAGAGTCTTGAGGATTTTCTTGTATAAGTGCCAAAAAAATTGCGTGGCCTTGCACCGTTTAAAGATTGAGCATCCATCTATTGTTTGTAAACCAGAAAGGAAAAAAAGTTACGATTACAAACCATGTACTGTTATAATGCTAGTAATGTTGTTATACCAAAATATGTCAATTGGTTACCATTCAATTATTAGTTTTATTATTTCTACATACTTATTCTAGATATTTACTATACATACTTTTTACAAAAACATTTTTATGCAATATTTTACGAAAACAATATACAGTAATGTTAAAATATTTTATCAAGTACTTAATAGAATACCATTAAATAGACATTAACAGCAGTGAATATTCATATGTATTGTTTTATTAATACAAAAAATTACATACATTATCTTAGAATCACTACGTTTACCATAAAATTATAATTCAACCATTCGGTAACAAACATTTTTTTCGACAGGATAATCAGATGTGTTTTATTTCAAAGCAAATACTGACTTTTATTTACATTAGCTTAACTTCGCTACCTTTATTATGAAGTGACAATTAAACCGTTGGGTAAAGCACGTTTTTAGGAAATTATTTTACCCTTATTAATTTTTTTTTGTTTTGGTATCAAGTTACATAATTATGTTCAGTAAGACCTCAAGTGCTGTAATATGTCGAATGAATTTACTTACCTTTGAAATTTTCACCAAATAGTGTCCACATGTCTGGAGGAAAGTTTTCTTGCTAACTTCCTGTTAAGAGCTGAGAAGGCATACTTCTTAAAGACACAGTGACATGTAGTGGATTTTTTTTACAATAAGATACCTCAACCAAGTTGTAGAGATAGCTCAATCAGGTTAAGTTAAAGTCAATATATTTTTCAATAATATATAGTGACTCAAAATGTGCTCTACCAAAATGTAGAGTAGGCAGTTAGGCTGACAAAGGGCGGAGTCAGCCAGCCAGCACGTTTCAGTGTAGAGCTGCACGCCTGGTGGGTCCTGAATGCAGCTGAGGTACCGCCTTGTTAGCCCGGCCGCCATCCGGGACAGACCCTCTGAGCCCTCGGAGCAGGTGAGGACGCTCATGAGGACCGGCCCGTGCTCGTTGAGGCCGTGTCGGAAGCGGAGAGCTTCTTGGTCACCTGAGCAGAGAGAGCGAGATAATGGTGTTAACGACCCCGCAAGAGGTAAATTACAGGTATTCTCATCTGGTTGGTAAGAGTTTACAAAGCCTTTCGGATGAGGTGGGACATCTTCAGGAGACTCAAGCCAGTGCATTTACAGTGTAACTGCGACCACGGAAGGCAAGGATTCGTTCCGTGAGGTAACAGACTATGGCAATGGACCTCTTCAAGACATCCATCTTCAAAGTTCTGCTGAAATAACCTGTGTTGTGATTTGGCGATATATAAATAAAATTGAATTGACTTAAATCCGTCCAGTGATTTTTTTTTTATCCAGCATCTTTGCATTTCTTGGTAACACCTGTCCATGACGCTGTGCGTGCTCAAGAATGCTTTCAGCTCCCACCAGCTATCCACTTTGAAGTCCAGCTGCCACCTAGATTTCAACTGGATTCAGAGTCCACAGTGCTGAACAAATTGGGGAAAGGTTTCTTACATTGTTTGCACCAAGTCTTGCGATGGGTTTCAAAATATTTCTAATAAACTTCAAATACTTTATCGGCTCCGTAGTGGCCGGGGCAACAACGGTGGTTCCATGGTGTAATGGTTAGCACTCTGGACTTTGACTCCAGCGATCTGAGTTCAAATCTCAGTGGAACCTGGATTTAGGCAAGATTAAATTGCCAGTTTTGATGCTAGTTAGGAAATGGGGGGAAAGAGAGAAACATATTGAATGAAATACTGACTCAACAAGTCACACACTTGTGACTTCACAATTTCTCACCCAAAGGATGGTTGTGTTATTATTTCACAAGAATTGTGTTTGTTTTTTTTTTTTTTTTTATTTTTTAGTAGGAACACAAATACATCAACAAGAAACAAACAGCAGGTGAAAAATTCAACTACAACATAATTATACCAAAAATGTATTATTAAACAACCATATCAAAAACTCCAAACATATATAATAATAAACACACACCTCTCAAAGAGTGCTCTTCTATTCTTCAATGGTTTGCCCAGAGGCTGGCCCTGGTGGAGATGGTGCTGGCTGGAAAGGCAACAATAGACAAAAGGGAAGAAAATATGTTATTAAATATCCTTATTAAAGTGCATAACACCTCCAAGTTCAAAATAAAAAACATTTTGATTTAAATACTGACTTGATCAACAAGTCACACTCTCGCCAGGACTTGCACCTGGAATCTTCCACCCACAGGATGGCTGTGTTACAATTACGCCACGAGTTTTTTGTTGTTGTTGTTGTCTTTTTTTGAGGAGGAACACAAACGCATCAAAAAGAAACACAGCAGAAACAAAGCACTGATCTGTCTGCTGTTAGTTTGAATCACCAAAAGAAAATCCCAAGTATTCACCTGGGTGATACTTCATCATTTATTTATGTGTACATTCTACTTCAAATATTTGATCATACAGTTTATACATACAATTAATTTATTTATACAAAAAAATGTAATTGAAAGAAATGATTGAATAGTTTAGTGAGAGTGAAATCCCACAATCATACATGTTCAGCACAGCAGGGTTTGGTTTTTTGAATCACAGGTGATCCCTGGTGGCCTCTCATCGAGTCCAGCAGTTTGGTATAGAGAGTCAAAGGAAAGTGCACAGGCTGCTCCATGCAGGCAAGCTCTCCCACCTTGAGTGGCATCTCTGAGGTGTTCGGGTTTTGTTGCTTTAGGAGTGAATTTTTCCATTTGGAGACCCTGAGCTGAAAAGTGGAATGATGAATCAGTCGTCTGTGCTCTAGTGACACCTGGTGGCAGATGTCTTCATATCTTCCTTTGATCATTCAGGGAACTGTTGGAAGAGAGTGAAGTCACACAATCAGTTGGTATTTAAGGTTTGAAGAACCCTGAAATTCAAAAGAGCTGATCTGAAACATTCTGTAGATAAATGTTGAGCTGAGATTACAGGGAGAGAATCTGATGACCCCGGCAGTTCTCCACCAGTGTCAGTCCGTCCGCTTACCTACCTGGTTCCAAGTCGCCGTAAGTCTGTTTACTTGTCCAGTGAGAAGTTCTGGTTCTGACTCTCTGTCTGTCTCCTACATACCTGCCGTCCAGTGTCGATACTCAGGTATCACCTGTGCGAAGAAGCCATCCAGTGTCGTTCCACGGAGTTCACCTGTAGACGTCTTTGCAATCCTGTGTTGGTCCTGGGGTTACCACACAGTCGACCCTGCCCGCTATACTCATAGTGAGTGTGTATGTATGTGTTCTATGATGTCATTGTGAATGTGTATGTATGTTTTCTAGTGAGTGTGTATGTATGTGTTCTATGATGTCATACAACAGGTGGAATTACTTCATTAACAATTTCACAATTAGAAAACAAGTGAAATAATTTCATCAACAACTGCTCAAATCAATATATTATGTATAGGAAATGAACAGTACAGTAGACAAGGTACTGTAAATTGCTGACTTTGATCAGTACTGTTTTTTCACAATATCAATATATATTAAAAATTAATGTCTTCCAATTTATACTCTTCTTGGATAATCTTTACCAGCGACTGTTACCACAATAACTACTTTATTACGTTCATACACCACTAACGAGCATTATGAATGGACGAATATATGTTACCATTTTTTACGTTCATTCTTTGATTGAAACTTACTTTTATCCCAAGTGATAATAACACAGTTAGTGACACAAAACATTTTTTAGCGGCTGATATTTACATGCAGGTAAATCAATGGTGATGACGGCGACACTACAATCTTACTACCGAGGCGAAACTCTACCTCTCAGAGGGATATGCATAGCTTATGGTCAATAACCAATCAAACAGCATTGTGCCAAGGCATTGATTGCTGATTGTCTCTTTTACACCCTGTTTGGAACTGGGGGTAGCACTTAATGTTCGGAATGGGTAGGACTTTGTTAGGAGAGGGATTGTTTAGAGACCAGATGCCGAAGGGTAAAGCAACCTCGTCTTCTGTAGACCTATGATTTGAGCAAAAAAACAAAGATTCTATCTGACAATTGTT
>NW_027211262.1:0-28329 GCF_029030835.1 Brachyistius frenatus
TCCTGGTTCTGTTAACAGATGCTCCGCCCACCTCTGATCCTGGTTCTGTTAACAGATGCTCCGCCCACCTCTGATCCTGGTTCTGTTAACAGATGCTCCGCCCACCTCTGATCCTGGTTCTGTCGGAGGTTTCTTCCTGTTAAAGTGAGTTTTTCCTTCCCTTTGTTGGAGGTTTTTCTCCCTTAAAGAGAAGGTTTTTTTTCCCTCCTAGCTTATGTGGGAATTGTTGAATTGTTGGTTTCTCTGTATAATATGTAAAATTCTGCTGTAAAGACTTTAATGTGTTAAGTGCCATGAAATAACCTGTGTTGTGATTTGGCGCTATATAAATAAAGTTGAATTGAATTTCATCCCGATTCAGGAGGGCAACTCAACCGACTCTCACCGGGGGGAGGAACACTGGCAGGACTTCTGGTAGGACAGCCGGTGGGAGCGTTGTCCGGTAGCGCTGGCTGGTACTGGACAGGAACGGGAACGGATGGACAGACTCACTGGTTCCGACAGGCGGTTCTGCAGCACCTGGTATTCCCAGGTGGTCTCCTATCTAACCAATCTATACTAACCAGGTCCGACCCTGCTTAGCTCCGGAGATCAGCCGAGATTGGGAGCACTGACTGATAGCACGGACTGGAAGCAGAATGAGAGCAGGAGCAGGAACAGGAGGAACGGGAACAGACAGACGGGAACAGATGGACGGGTGACTGGCGGTGACTGGTGGTCCTGGCGGTGACTAGCAGGAACTCTCAGTATGGACCGACCCCCGATGACTGCAGGACAGATATAGTCTGGTGAGGTGATCAGTGGAATCAGACACCTGCAGGTGGTGATTGGGGAGAGTGGTAGCAGCTGCTGAGACCGGTGAGGGGCGTGGCCATGGGAGGTGACAGGAGGCGGGGAGAGGAGGACACAGGACACATGGGGACACAATAACAAACAAGGGAAAGACAGAAAACATGAGGAGAGGTGATTGGGGACAAAACAGAGGAGCAAACAGGAACCCTGACACTTTACCTTTAACATGCTCTCTCCTTAGCTTTCTGTGGTCCATGTTCAGTGTGGTACACACCATCGTACCAAACAGCACAGTGACTACTTTTCTCCCTTTAAATAGGCAGACTGACTGATTACAAGTTTGAAGACACCTGTGATGCTAATTAGAGGACACACCTCCATCTAACATGTCCCTATGGTCAAATTATTTTCAATATTTTCTAGGGGTACCATCATTTTTGTCCAGGCCATTTTCATTAGTTTGTTTTTTTAAATGATTCTGTTGAACCACAATTCAAAAGTAATGTCTGATTTGCATTAGTTCATTTTCAGTATTTTTTTAAATTTATTATTACTTTTGTCAGTCTGAAGTTCTTTCAGTGACCATTTTCTTTCTTTAACGGAAGGGTACCAACAATTTGTCCACGTGTGTATATGAAGGGCTGGTGATTATAAACTGTTGAAAACATGATACATGAAGTCTTCATAAACATAATCTGACTCGTTAGTGTGTAGAAGAGGTTACATATGTAAGCAGGTTCTATGAGATCTGTCAATGATCAATCTGCATTGTGTGTGAGAGTACTACTGCATAATCAGGAGGTTAGTGGGGCCTCCTGATTGGTCAGAGAAGTCCATCCATGGTCTGAAATATGGATGAGAGGACCAGATGATTGATGTTCTACATTTTGATCAACGAGGAGACGCTCTGAGATATTTAGTGTGAGTCTGCTGACAGAGGATGTGTTGGATTACTGACATCTGCTGCCTGTTTGTCCATCTAACAGAGACTTCTTCTTCTACAGCAGAAAAACACAGATCTGGAATCAGCTGGGTTTTATTATATCTTTATTTGATATGGTGTTTAAAATGTGTCCTCAAACATTTCAAATGAAAACTCTTCTGATTAGTTTGTCTGAGTTGATGTTGACTTATTATTGAGTAACTATTTCCAACTATAGCAGTGATTGTTTGTGCAGACTGTAAACGGATGTAAACGCCATGCATCACCTCAGTCATACATATGTATTTCAGCACAGATATGACTAAAATAAAGGAAAAAAGGGTTACTACAGGGAGAGAGAGGGGGGGGGGGCAGGGAGAGAGAGAGAGAGAGAGAGAGAGAGAGAGAGAGAGAGAGAGAGAGGCGTGTTTTATTCTGCTACAGACACAGAGAGCTGCTGGTGAGGCAGCAGATAGAATACAGAGAAACAGAGAAACGCAGCGTGAGGACAGACTCTGAATACATCGATCTGCAGGAGGTAAATACTACCACTCCATTCATCCTCCTCTCCTCCTTCATCCTTCTCTCCTCCTTCATCCTCTTCTCCTCCTTCATCCTCTCCTCCTCCTTCATCCTCCTCTCCTCCTTCATCCTCTCCTCCTCCTTCATCCTCCTCTCCTCTTTCATCCTCTCCTCCTTCATCCTCCTCTCCTCCTTCATCCTTCTTTCTTTGCTGCTGATGAAATACTGTTCAGCTGCTGTTGCTACACTGTGAGTACTTGTGTCTTTGTGTTTGTGGAGGTGAAGAAAAAGCTGCTGCTTTTGGCTGAGAGAATATTTATATGACTGCACATATGTTCACAGTTACCACACACACACACACACACACACACACACACACACACACACACACACACACACACACACACACACACACACACACACACACACACACCATATCAGTCGGTTTGTTGAGGGTTGGACTCCAGGCAGAGCGAAGCTTAAAGGAAATCATTTGTGATCAATTCTCTACAGTCTGCATCAGAGCAGATCTCTGACAGAGTAAATCTGGAAACTTTTCTCCAAGACACATATAAGTCAAACGTATAAATCTGTCTGGAGAGGAAGGTTTGTGTTTTCATGTGGAAATGCTGCCAGTTCAGATCTTGTGAGAAGTTTTTCAGAGCTGACCAGTTAACGTGGTCATCGCCATCTGCTGGTTCCTTTGCCTCCATCTTTGGCTTCTGTCTGTGGTGTTTGTCTGGTCATAAAGAACTGTTCCTCCCTGATAACCTGGTTCTTCAGACATAAAACTGTGGTATCTACTCATTTATTCTTTTGTATAAATCCAGCCTTTATTTCTGGATTCCTCCATCTGGTTTCTAACAGTAGTCAGTGCCTCAGAGCAGAGCTTTATTTCTAGTTTCATCTTCAGTAGTTAATCCAACTATGTTCTTTATCCTGATCATTTCAGTGCAGCGTTCACAGATCTGACTGCACTGATGTCTGTCTGGAAGACAAACATCTTGTTTTCATTCGTCTTTCATTCTGTCCGTGTGACGTTTCCATCGCTGACACGTAACACACCTCCGTGCTCATGGCAGCATTTCATGTGAGTTAATCTTGTACGTCACAGATATCTGTGTAGTCCTGAAAATGAGATAGAGCTGAAGAAGTTTAAAGTTTTCTAATAAATACATTCCTGGTCCCCAGAGGGAGATCCTGCTCATCTCTGCGTACAGATGCATAATATCTGTTACTGTTACATTTTTACATTTGAGCATGTGCAGTTATTTTTTATGTGTAATCAGGAAATATGTTATTAGTTTATATTCATTTTTACGGATTTCTAAAGGTCTCATGTTGTATTAAATCGTCCTTTTTGAAACATAGTTCCCACATTACATTACATTACATTACATTACATTACATTTATCTGATTCTTTTATCCAAAGCAACTTACAATAAGTTCATTTCAACCATGAGGGTACAAAACCAGAACAACAAGAATCAAGAAAATACAATTTCTTTAAGAAACCCAAACTACAAAGTTCTATCAGTAAGTTCTATTTTAAGATACTAAAGTTCTACTGTTCAAGGTAAAGTCTGAAGAGGTGTGTTTTTAGTTTACGGTGGAAGATGTTCAGAGTTTCTGCTGTCCTGATGTCGGTGGAGCTCATTCTACCATTTAGGAGCCAGGACAGAGGAGGAGGAGGAGGAGGAGGAGGACGAGGAGGACGAGGAGGAGGAGGAGGAAGAGAAGGAGGAGGAGCGGAGTGAACGGGCTGGGATGTAAGGTTGGACCATGTCCTGGATGTAGACTGGACCCGATCTGTTCACAGCATGAACATGAATATGTGACAGAATCAAAACACAGGTGCAGTTGGAGCCGGAGGAGCAGGTGGAGAGAACCTGTTCTCTGATGGTTGAAGCAAGAAGACCTAAAAACAAACTACTTCTCTATGAAGGAACCTATTAAAACTCTGTGCAGGAATAAAAGTACACAGAGACTCTGAACTCATCTTCTGTAACATGAACTGAAAGGAAACTGCAACTCAGTGATGAAGAGCTTTGATTGGAATCAGATCTGATGACTATAAGCGTTGTGTGGCGTAATATGATCAGGATTATTACTGTCGTTGTGTTTCATATTTACTGTGGCATCATTGGTTAGATGAAGTCTGTGGGACATTATGTGGGTTTTCTGTAGTCCACCGTCAGACACACACACACACACACACGGGTGAAAGAGGTGTGTTATAATAATCCCTTATCTATGGTTAATGTCCAGCAGCAGAGAAAAGATCACATCTCACGTTACTTTCTGTTGTTAATCAGCTGTTGATCCTTCAGTCATCTAGAAACGTTTTCGTTGAATGGGTTAAAAAACATCAGCAGCTCAGTCGGATCATTTCACCTCATAGAACACTTTGAACAGAGAGATCACGTCTGCAATAACAAAGATCTTTTAGGTCAATCAAAATAATCTTCAAAGTTAACCTTGGTAACCTGACCTGAATCCAACTCTGAGTATCAAGATTAACGCTAACAAGTGTGAGAGTGTGTGAGTGTGAATTTGTGAGTTTGTGGGTGTGAGCATGGGCGTGGGTGTGGGTGAGTGTGGGTGTGGGTGTGGGTGTGAGTGTTAGTGTGAGTGTGGGTGTGAGTGAGTGTGGGTGTTAGTGTGAGTCTGAGGGTGAGTGTGGGTTTGAGTGTGAGTGTGAGTGAGTCTGAGTGTGGGTGTGAGTGTGGGTGTGAGTGTGGGTGTGAGTGTGGGTGTGAGTGTGGGTTTGAGTGTGAGTGTGGGTGTGAGTGTGGGTGTGAGTGTGGGTGTGAGTGTGGGTGTGAGTGTGGGTGTGAGTCTAAGACAGCGGTTCTGGACAGTTGAATTTCTTTCTGCACGATCAGTTGAACTTAACGTGACATCGCTGCAGAAGTTCTCACATTATAGATTTGTGGGAATCCATGAAACTAACTGAGATCCCATCGTGACATTGAGAGCCTGCAGTCCTGTTTTCAACCGGCTGGTTTACATGGAATTAATTTATTGACCTGCATGTAAAGAGTCTCTCAGGTTACAGGTGTCTGTGGACTCATCCATTGACTGAAGGGACATCTCTTAGCATGTTTATAAATCTATAGTGTAGTTTGAACTTTGAGCGATGTTGAAAGTCAAAGAAGAAATTATTAGATTGAATCGGATGTTAATGTATTAACATTATTATTAATTACTAATATTTACCCTGCTTCAGATATCTTCCTCCTTGCATTAGGTGACTCTCATGGTGCCCCATCTTGGACTGACAGTTCGTACTTGGGGTTTGATTTACTGAATGGCTGCATGTGTAAAATCACGTGCAAACTCCACATTACCCACACCCGGGTTCTGAATGTGTCGCTGTCCCAAGTCCTGAATGTGTCGCTGTCACGGGTCCTGAATGTGTCGCTGTCCCAGGTCCTGAATGTGTCGCTGTCCCAGGTCCTGAATGTGTTGCTGTCCCAGGTCCTGAATGTGTTGCTGTCCCAGGTCCTGAATGTGTCGCTGTCCCGGGTCCTGAATGAGTCCTGCAGAATTCACAGGTAGCTTCATCAGGTTCACAAGACCTCCAGGAACTCAATGAAACATCAGCTGCTCATCACAGAAAGATCTGGACCTGCTGATCTCTGTTTGTTAGAAGATCTCATCCACCGTCCTCCTCTTTTATTTACCCACATTTTATTATGAAGACTTTTTTTCTCCTTTTTGTTTTTCCCACATTGACTTTCTTGCTGATGATCTCCTGTAAAGCGTTTTGTTCTTGTTATTTTTATATTTCAATGGGATCAGATTTCCTTTTCCTTTTGCGGTCGCTCTGTTTTCCATTGCTGGAATCACTTTAACTCACAAACCCTCATTTAAATACAGAGATTTGCACCTGATTTCAATGAAGCAGTTACTCAGTAAATCACCCGCAAAGCAGGTGCAAAATAAACACGCAAACTTTTGGAAAAAGCACGCAATTTACTTCCTTTATTTGAGATCTTAGTAAATCAGACCCTGAGAGTATTATCATGGGAGTGATGAGTGATCGGTGAGTGTGTGGATCCGTGTTGTGAATGGATGTCATGTGTATGAATATGAAGTGGTGAACATATTGCAGTTGTACCCAGGACGTTTTACCAGCCAGCAGGTGTTGAGGTTGTCGGTGTGAGAGTGTGTTCTGCCTGTGACAGCAGTAGCAAGGCATCAGTGGTCCCTGGAGGTCTCTGACGTGTGGACAACCTGCAGCCATGTTCCCTTGAGCAAGGCATCTGCCTGACTGGTCTGTCTCAGACTCCCCCTGAGCTCCTGCTAGCTCCATTGAGTGCTTCCATGTGGTTCTGACTCCCTCACGTCAGATGGTGCTCAGTGTTCACTGCAGCATCAGCATTTCAGACCTGCCTGCTGACCCAGTAGACGTCCCGTCAGACACACAGCTGCTGCTCCTCTGCAGACTATTAGGAGGAGTTGAACTGCTGCAGAGAAAATCTACTCCAACTAGAGCTACAGTGAAATATGAAGAGAGCATCTCAGATCCATCCGTCCATCCATCCAGCCGTCTCTCCATCCCGTCGGCCTCCTCCAGGTCTCCATGCCGACAGGACACAGAGCTTCACATTCAGATCCAGACACATGGAAACATGTGCTACAACGCTCCATTTACCGTCAACGTCAAGCATGAAACACATTCTGTTCGTAGTGATTTCTGTTGCTACAGTCGGATGTAACCCGAGGACTCTTCAGAGGAGGCGTAAAAATGTAGGAGACAGTGTTGGAGGGAGATTGTGCTCCGCTGGATGATGATATGAATCCACTTATTAAACCAGAGAACATATTTAGATTTACAGCAGCAGAAGATTTCACACAGGAACACACTTCATGTTGAATGAAGGTCAAATCAGATGTTCTGAGGTTTTACTCACCGGTTCTGAACCCGGTTCGCCATGAAGCTGGACCCACACAGAAGAGCAGCTTTGGGATCCAGTTCACAACCTTTGACTGAGTTATAGGTCGGAGGCTGGTCAGAACCAGATCCTGTTGTGTCGAGCAAATGAATATTGATGATAAGTAATGAGAGTGAGCTGACTGGGACACGTCACTGACCCAGAGATGATTATTATTAATATAGAACCCAGTGAAGGTGTAGAAGATGTATGAATGATGATGACAGGTTTCCTTCTGGAATAACAACAGCTGCGTCAGCTTGTAGCTCGATCTGCATTTTATTTCAACAATTAAACTTTATTTCTAGCTGCAGAGTGTGTAAACCCTACACACACACACACACACACACACACACACACACACACACACACACACACACACACACACACACACACACACACACACACACACACACACACACACAGGCAGTTGAAGGAGATGTCTGGGATGTTCTGAAGACCCGGTTGATCACAGTCAGATGTCCGGTCCCTGAGCCGCCCATTCAGTGGAGTGTGTGTTCCTGTTTCTGGAGAGACTCGTCTGCTGTGTGTGTATTGATTATTAGAAAGGTAGAAATGTTTTAAATCTGTCAGTATATGTCCATTGACTCCCACAGAATTAAAGCCTTAGAAAACAGCTGAGTCTCTGCTGACAGCAGGTCAGGTGGTTTTCTTGTTCCCTAAATGAGCAGGTGGTATCAGTACCGACGCTCCCCATCCAACCTGATGGAGCTTGAGAGGTCCTGCAAAGAAGAACGGGAGAAACTGCCCAAGAATAGGAGCCAAGCTTGTAGCATCATACTCAAAAAGACTTGAGGCTGTAATTTCTGCCAAAGGTGCTTCAACAAAGTATTGAGCAAAGGCTGTGAATACTTATGTACGTGTTATATTTCCATTCTTTATTTTTAATAGATTTGCAAAAATTTTAAACAAACTTTTTTCACATTATCATTATGGGATATTGTGTGTAGAGTTTTGAGGAAAAAAATGAATTTAATCAATTTTGGAATAAGGCTGTAACATAACAAAATGTGTAAAAAGTGAAGCGCTATGAATACTTTCCGGATGCACTGCATGAACAATGCACCAGTGAACGTAGTGCAGAATAAGACTGCTAGCAAGTAATCATGATGATGTGGCACGTAATGCCTGTGGAGATGTTATATAAGAAAGGGAACGCATTCAGCATGCTTGTTGGACGATACTTTTAGGCAGAAATGTAGAAGGGACAGAAACTCCACCGGACGGTTTCAGGTTTAAGTTAAAATTGTGGTCACATCAAATGAATTATGTGGTTTGTTTTACTAAGTAACTGTTCTAGTTTTTCATGTTCTTTCTCCTTTTAACTTAATAATCTGTGGACATGAAGTACTCCTGGCTTCTTCTCTTAATTGGAGCTCATTAGATCCTTGAAGGTTGAAATGAAACTGAACTGTTCATATCAGTTATGTAATGGCAGTAATGCAGCAGTGTGTAATCAGGTCTGACAGAATATATAAAGATGTATTATCTTTGAGGGTTAATGTGGTCACCGGCTGCTCAACAGATATAAACTCATGTTTTAACCCTCCTGTTGTCCTCGGGTCAAAATGACCCGCAGCTGTGTTCAACCAAGTTCCATTTTATTTCTATATTTTTATATTTTTTTGGGATCATTGGTCATCATTCTTTAAAGAAACCCTCACAGCCTCCTTGTCACCAATGATCCCACAAAATATGAAAATAAAATAGAACTTGGTCGAACACAGCTGCGGGTCATTTTGACCAAAGGACAACGGGAGGGTTCATCTGCAATGTAGAAAAAAATAAAAATAAAGAAAAAACATTGAATGAGAAGGTGTGTCCAAACTTTTGACCCAAGGACAACACGAGGGTTAATATTTTATATAGTTCCAATTCATTGATATGTTTAACATTTACACAATGAACACATTCATCAGATATAGGAGCGATTTCTGTGTTAGCTGTTGTTGTATCATTGAAGGAGAACTTGATGGAGAGGAATCAGTTTTAAGGACTGGTTTTCTGGGCCTCGAGGTATCGTTCATATTATTTATCCTACAGGATAACAGTTACACAAGTAGGAAATTAAATTTGCAATCCAAACTCCAACATCCATTTTCAGATGAAAGTGGAAATCAAATGTAGTGTACTTGTGGGAGAGAACTAAAACCAGGTGATTTTAAAAATGATTTCTCCCATATTCCATATCCACATTAAGTTGGCACCGTCAGTATATTAAGTGTTTCACCTCCTGCATGTTGTGATATTGTAGATGAAGTTGCTGCAGCTGGAGGGTGAAATCATCTATCTATACAAAGAAATCCTGCAGTCTTCACGACATCCTGCTGACGAGGACAGAAAATACACAACAGACCAAGCAGCAGCAGCCTGCAGTCGTCCAACACGCTCTTCTGTTGAAACCTTTGTTGGCTGCTCTTCTTCACAAGTATGCTTTTCTTCTAAAATATACTAATTTGTTCACTGTAACAACACAAAGAATGAAACGGATATGGAGGACCAGAAGATCCAGTAAACAAACAGGAATGTAATCCTAATGGTTGAATTGATTGACAGACTGTGATATTAGTTTGACCGGCGTGTGTGTAGTTTAATGACTTAGCTTAGAATAAAAAAATGTCCCCTCGGGGATTAATAAAGTATATACCTACCTACCTACCTACCTAGAGACAGCTGGGGTAGGAAGCAGGAAGTCCAACAGGATGCACAGCGTGATGACTGCAATGAGCAGAATACTAATCTCTCACTTGGTTTTGGTGCCTCCATCTCATAATAATGTAAAATGGTTTTGTGCTGTCTTCTCCTTCTTTGAAGGCTGTATTACAGTGATTGATGTAATTTTATTAACTCATCACTTTTAGTTTTCTATTATGTCACTTTACCCAGTTTGTCATTTTAGCCACATTACTGATGTGTGGCGTGCATCTTCCTCCCACGGGTGGGTTCTCCCAGCACGAACGACAATAGTCGGCTGAATTCTGGTTTCCAAGGTGTTTATTTCCACCACAAACATACACTACATACATGCACACGTTCTGTGTACTGGTCTGTCTCGTAGCCACCCTGCTACTCCGTGTCCTCTCTCGTGTCTGGTGTCCTGCTGCTCCCTTTTATCAAGCCAGAGAGGGACAATCAGGGATCAGTTTCAGCTGAGACCAATTAACCCTCCCAGGAATCGTTCCCTGAGCCACGGCCCCAATCAGTCCCTCCTGCAGCTGAGCCAAACCACACCCCGCCACCACAATTAGTTATCAACAATCTCTTTGTGGAAAGCACTAACAGTCCACCCCACGATATAGTCATTGATATTTGATATAGAGGTATTTGGTGAAGAATATGGTGATATTAGATATTGTGATCGATGGCTGCAAGTTGATTTATTTGAACGAGCCTGTGATGAGTCATTAAAATCCACCTGAACGCTGCTTCAATGGAAGGAAACGAATTGGACCTTCGTACAGAGGAGTTATTCTGATCGATGACTGAGCTGCTTTAGTTTCTCTGATGACTTAAAGATACTGCATGCATGGACGTCACCTTTGGATGGAAAAATCCAAAGAAACCCATGATCCTCTTTATAATTAGGAAGTGGTGATGTGAAATGAATGGGCTTAAGATGAATGGACAACCTGCTCTTTAATCAGAGCTCAACTGTGAATCCTGGTCTGATTTGACAGAACGGTTTTAGGAGCTCATTAATTTAAAGCAACATTGCTGAGTTGCACAGTTTCTTGACATTAACCGTCTATAAATAACATATTTTTTAGAGGCGTTTCTGAAGACACTGTAAATTAGTGCTTTGTTTTGTATGTTCTTCACAGTTTATTGGCGCTTTTAAAAGTTTAAGAAAAAGAAAAGACGTTTATTTCCACCTTGTCTCTTTCAGGACGTGCAGACCTTCAATGAGCTCCGGTCCGATCAGCTGTTCACTTCCTGCTGTCAACATGAAGAAAAAGGACTTCGGCTTTCAACCATAATAGATATTATGTGTTAATGTAGCACACGTTTGCTATGGACTTTATTACAATTATATGGATTACTTGTACCTACTCGCATGTTATTTCCCGGTCTGAATTTCCTTGAATAATCCTGAATGGTGGGACAACGTTGGATGGAAGGAAACCAGCACATCCTGAGGACAATCGAATGTTCACACAGCGTTAAACACAGTCAACTACATTATGGAGTTCTTCTTGATATTTCCGAGGAATCTATACAAAGTTCTTCTCTGCCCGGCACCATGTGGACCATCCAGGCCGCCCTGCAATGTGAGGAGGACTGCACACGTGTGTGTTTGAGTGTGTGTGTTGGTGTTTTTGTGTATGCCCGTGCTGGCAGCACACAGTGGAGGTGAGCGAGAAACACATTTCCACACTGTTCTTTCTTTACAATGAGAGTTCCAGCCACTGTGGCTGCCGTCTCCCATCTCGGTCCTCTGCTGGTCCTCCTATGCGTCGTCTCCCACAGTTGTCATGGGACCCAGGTCAGTCTGAGCCCTCCTGTTATCCCCAACCCGAGGGTCCAGTCTCAGCCTGACCCGACCCCGATCCCCAGCACCAGTCCAAACAAACTGATGTCTCCACTGACACTGGGCCAGCTGCCGAGCACCAGCCAGAACCTCCGGGGCAGGTCTCAGTTAAAGGCTCAGCTGGACACTGAACCCCATCTTACAGACAAGCACAAGTCTAACACCAACGCTCCACCGGCGGACTCCCGACCTGCATCGGGCTCAAACACCAGACAGAGGCTGCAGCATGCTGAGAGTTCTGATTCTAGGCAAGGGTCCAAATCAAACTATAACCAGACTGCAAGAAATACCTTAAACGGTCCCAAACAACCTTCAAAGATGAGGACCAGAATGGATCAAAGATCCGGGTCTGGATGGCTGACACAGTCAAAGCCTAGGGCAGTCCCCAGCTCTAAGGCTGTGACCGGGCCGAAGAGTAAATCCGAGTCAAGCCCAAACACTAAACTATCCTCACTGTACGGTCCGATTGAAAGGGTTAACTCATCCGGCCCCATGAACCCCCGGAACTTCTCCAACGCGAGCCCGGCTTCACTGTCCAATCCTAAAACCCAGTCCAAACTCAGACCTTCTTCACAAAAAAATACTAACACCAGAACCGACTCCACGATCTCCGGCCCGAACTCCAGGACATCCATCAGAGCCCAGAGGAACCAGACAAAGCTGTTGGACATGGACAAGGATTCACACCATCGGCCCAAAAGAGGCTGGATCTGGAATCAGTTCTTTGTTCTGGAGGAACATATTGGACCAGAACCACAATACGTCGGGAAGGTAGGAAAGATATTTTCATGTTCTGTTTCAGGAGCTGCTCTTTGTTTCGTGAAACCTGTTTTTTCTTTCTAAGCATTTGTTGAAAACAGAACATTTAATACCAAGAAGTGCTGACATTTCCTGAACTCACTTTTCATGTCTTCTTCAACTAATTACTAAGTTTCAATTATTAACAAAACTGCTGCAGCCTCTTACACACTAATGCATGTTAATGCTTCAGGGAGTACATTTATTTTCTGTTATGATTTTAAAAGTATTTCAACTGACGGAATAGCAGCACGCAAAGCTGTCTGTCACTGGACATTCTTGGTACCACCACTAGCAGGCAGTCATTTCACAACTCAAGCTAAACAACAGAAACTTTCTGAGTGAACATTACAGACCCATGAAAATCAGCTTCGTCCACATATTTGTGTGTATATATATATATATATATATATATACACATTATAATACATTAATAATAAAAACCTTCATTTAAAAACTGCATTTTGTGTTTACTTGTGTTATCTTTGACTAATATTTAAATTTGTTTGATGATCTGAAACATTTAAGTGTGACAGACATGCAAAAAAATAAGAAATCAGGAAGGAGGCAAACACTTTTTCACACCACTGTATATATATATATATATACAGTACCAGTCAAAAGTTTGGGCACAACTTCTCATTCAATGTTTTTTCTTTATTTTAATTTGTTTCTACATTTTGATTAATATTGAAGACATCCAAACTATGAAGGAACACATGGAATTATGTGGTATACAAAAAAATGCTCAACAAACCAGAATATGTTTTATATTTTACATTCTTCAAAGTAGCCACCTTTTGCTTTGATGACAGCTTTGCACACTCTTGGGATTATTTCAATCAGCTCCATGAGGTGTTCACCTGGAATGGTTTTCCAACAGTCTTGAAGGAGTTCCCAGAGGTGCTGAGCTCTTGTTGGCTGCTTTGCCTTCACTCTGCGGTCCAACTCATCCCAGAGCGTCTCATTGGGTTTAGGTCGGTGATTGTGGAGGCCAGGTCATCTGACGCAGCACTCATCACTCTCCTTCTTGGTTAAACAGCCCTTCCATAGCCTGGAGGTGTGTTTGGGGTCCTTGTCCTGTTGAAATACAAATGCTGGTCCCACTAAGCTCAAACCAGATGGGATGGCATGTCGCTGCAGAATGCTGTGGGAGCCATGCTGGTTAAGTATGCCTTGAATTTTGAATAAATCACCAACAGTGTCTCTGAGCTGCTCAGAGAAGTTTTAACCTCCACAGGCTGTCACATGTCACATCACTGAGTTAACATGTGCTGATGCACTGAATCATTCAGTGTTTGTAGCAGCAGTCTGAATACTGAGTGCAAACAGCTGATTCTGACCAGCAGCAGCACACAGAAATAACCCGGTTACCTTCCTCACGTCGGCTGTGGTGGAAATGAAAAACCTTGTTACTGTAGATGTCGTTGGGGATTAGAGAAACCTGATGGCACAGAAAGAGATAGTTCCTGGCAGGGACAGTTTCTGTCCTTCCAAATGGCTCCCTACCAGTCTGCATGTGTGTGACAGGGACCACAGACAGGAAGTAGCAGCAGACAGGAAATAGCAGCAGAGAGGATGGGTGGAAGCAAAAATAATTTGTTCCTCTATTTCCATTAATTTCAGTCAAAGTCCCTCCAAAACAAAAACGAACACACTGGAGCTCCCAAAGGCCCAAATTAGTCTCCTGCACTGCACATCTGAACTTGTTGCATTCAGTTGGGACGAACATTTTTGCTCGTGTGTGTGTGTGTGTGTGTGTGTGTGTGTGTGTGTGTGTGTGTGTGTGTGTGTGTGTGTGTGTGTGTGTGTGTGTGTGTGTGTGTGTGTGTGTGTGTGTGTGAGAAACCTGAATGAAAGAATGAAACCTGACTGAATGAATGAATGAATGAAACCTGACTGAATAAATTAATGAATGAAACCTGAGTATGTGTGAGAGAGTGTGAGTGCGCGAGAGTGTGTGTGTGTGTGTGTGTGTGTGAGAGAGTGTGTATGAGAGTATGTGTGTGAGTGTGTGTGAGTGTGTGTGAGAGTGTGTGTGAGAGTGTGCGAGTGTGTGTGAGAGTGTGTGAGAGAGTGTGAGTGTTGTACCATATGGTTGGCTGACTGTAGTTTGAGACAACACACAGCCCACATGGAGATGGACTGAGGCGTCCGTCCTCTCTGAGTCGGTGTTTCTGACTGCTCTGACAGCTGTGCTGAGTTTCCTCTCAGATGACGCCTCGCCTTCTATTGATTGCTCTCAGCATAACAACAGGCACGGCACGCATTTTGAAAACTTTGTGTACACGCACACTGTGAGTGTGCTGACGTTGACTGATGGGCTTTTGTGCTTAGAGGAGGGAGATGGAAAAGCTCAGGTGAAGCAAGGTGAGTCAGTAGCAGGAGCAGGAGTGTGGAGCTGAGAGAAGAGCTGAGGCACAAATAAAAATTAGAACTGAGAATTCAAGGAGGGAACACAGAGGAGAGCTGGGAGGAAGGACGACATCACATCCACACTGAGGTGAAATATGACACCAGCCTTTAATATAGAAGGTGTCGTCTTCATCTTCAGTGGGTCCACAAACGCAGCCTGTAAAAGTAAACATGAATATTTCCTGTTGTCAACAAACAAATCTTCAACCTGTTCAGTTGTTCAGAATGTCTCCCTGAAGGTAACTACAGCTGACAAGATCTGAACAAGATCAGAAACAGGATCATTAACAGGATCAGAAACAGGATCATTAACAGGATCAGAAACAGGATCATTAACAGGATCTGAACAGGATCAGAAACAGGATCAGAAACAGAATCTGAACAGGATCAGAAACAGGATCAGAAACAGGATCATTAACAGGATCTGAACAGGATCAGAAACAGGATCATTAACAGGATCAGAAACAGAATCATTAACAGGATCAGAAACAGGATCATTAACAGGATCTGAACAGGATCAGAAACAGGATCATTAACAGAATCTGAACAGGATCAGAGACAGGATCATTAACAGAATCTGAACAGGATCAGAAACAGGATCAGAAACCGGATCAGAAACCGGATCTGAACAGGATCAGAAACCGGATCAGAAACCTGGATCAGAAACTGGATCTGAGGATAGGATCAGAAACCTGGATCAGAAACTGGATCTGAATAGGATAAGAAACAGGATCAGAAACTGGATCTGAACAAGATGATCACTCCAGCAGCGGGTCCGTTTTCAGCTCGTGCGCTATGAAGATCGGACCATCTGCTGGGATGTGAGACCTCTGACCCGGATGTTGTGATGAACATGGAGGGAGGATTAGACCTCCCTGTCTCTGAGTGCTGGGTTCCTTCTCAGAACCCTCTTCTATGATTGGTCAGGATGTAGCCGTTGACCCGGTGGTCATTGTAAATCATCTGTTGTAGAACTGGATGGTGGCGATGATGCTGCGTGGTCTTTTAGTCTCCGGAGGTTTTGGGATGTGGTGCGGCCGATCCTCCGTCATGTTCTTCCCCATGTAACTCTGTTATTATCTTCCTTCCTCTTCACTCTCCAGTCAAACTATCTGGATTTCCCCTCCAGCATCCTTCCAAGTCATCATTCTTAACTAGAAGCCTTTCGTTGAACTTCTCCTCTGTCAGACTCATGGTCTGAACCGTGTTCCTCTGCAGCACCATTCTTCAGCTCACTGTAATCTGATTACTCATGAGAGGCTCTAGTTTGTCATCAAGCAGGTTGAATCTCTAATTGATTGATTGGATACCTTTTCCATATGCACAGTAATTCTTCCTCCAAACCAGACACCCAACCTGCAGCCGTGTCACAGAGTTTAATGTGTTCAGTCTTGCGTGTGTCAGGCATGTTTGCAGTTTGTTTTGGGGATTAGTTTAGAAGTAATTGTTGCAGAACACCACACATTTCTTCAGAAAAGTTTTAGGATTTGACAGCACAATTCATAAAATAGAGCTTTGACCACTGAGCTGGTTAATAGAGTAAATGAGTATCCACTTCCCTGTTAGATGACAGCGATATGAAGGATGTAATTCTACCCGAGCTTCATCCCCTCCATCACTGCACCCGACTGTTTCCAGCCTGAACACTGTTTGTGGAAGGAACGAGAAACATCCTGAGGAAAGAAGGAGTGAAAGCACAAAGAGGAGAGGAGTGTTGGAGGATAATGAGAGGCTGGCAGAGAGAGAGAGGGGATGAAAGCAGGAGAGGAAGATGAAAATGAGAGCAGAGGAAGGTGATGTGAGGTAGAGAGAGGAAGAGGCTGATGAAAGGAGAGGGCTGCAGAGAGGCAGGACGTGGAGAGTGATTAAATGAAAGAAGAAAGTTGTGTCCAAAGATTCCTGCAGGGTTGAACATTAGACACTTTTCCTATGAATCCTGACACTCTGCTCTGTAATCACAGCTTTCTGAAGTGGTGCTTCACCGCTCCTCATCCTCCCTTTCACACTAGTTCACAGTATGCTTCTTCACGACCTCGGCTCCTGTGCACAATCCACTCGGATGCTTTTTCATTTAGAAGCAGAATCCATCTGCAGACGTCCGAGAATCTTAGTTTCGGAATTGATCTCAGCCCACACAGACTGAAGACTCAGGTCACATGACCGCTGAATATAATGCATGTCAATCAACAATGGACATGTCAACCAACACTGGACATGTCAAACAACACTGGAAATGTTACCAACACTGGACATGTTACCGACACTGGACATGTCAAATAACACTGGACATGTCAACCAACACTGGGCAATGTTAACCAACACTGGACATGTTACCAACACTGGACATGTCAAACAACATTGGACATGTCAACCAACACTGGGCAATGTTAACCAACACTGGACATGTTACCAACACTGGACATGTCAACCAACACTGGACATGTTACCAACATTGGACATGTCAACCAACACTGGACATGTTACCAACACTGGACATGTCAAACAACACTGGACATGTCAACCAACACTGGGCAATGTCAAACAACACTGGACATGTCAACCAACACTCAACCAACACTGGAAATGTTACCAACACTGGACATGTTACCAACACTGGACATGTCAAACAACACTGGACATGTCAACCAACACTGGGCAATGTTAACCAACACTGGACATGTTACCAACATTGGACATGTCAACCAACACTGGACATGTCAACCAACACTGGAAATGTTAACCAACACTGGACATGTTACCAACATTGGACATGTCAACCAACACTGGACATGTCAACCAACACTGGAAATGTTACCAACACTGGACATGTTACCAACACTGGACATGTCAAACAACACTGGACATGTCAACCAACACTGGGCAATGTCAACCAACACTGGACATGTTACCAACATTGGACATGTCAACCAACACTGGACATGTCAACCAACACTGGACATGTTACCAACACTGGACATGTCAAACAACACTGGACATGTCAACCAACACTGGCCATGTCAACCAACACTGGAAATGTTACCAACACTGGACATGTTACCAACACTGGACATGTCAAACAACACTGGACATGTCAACCAACACTGGACATGTTACCAACATTGGACATGTCAACCAACACTGGACATGTTACCAACACTGGACATGTCAACCAAGATGCTAAGCTTGCTAAGATGCCGCCGTGCTAGCGGCAGCCTGTTACAGCAGCTCTCCCCGAGTGTGTTTTATTTTAAGTATTTTTCTTTCTTTCTTCTCTCTTCGGAGTTGTTGTTTTCTTTTCTTCACGTGTGTTAATGAACGGTCAAACAATGGACTATAATTTTTCCACGTTTCTGGATGGGGGCATTGTTATTGTTTACTCGCGTGATCAGCTGATCACGCTGAGTAGACCTCTACTGCTCCTGCCCGGAGCGAGGCCTGAAATCCCAGTTGAACTTCGGAGAAGACGGCGGGGTTGCAGAGCCGGAGCTAAGCTAAAGGCGGAAAGGAGGAAATACAAACCAGCGGTACCGGCGATCTTAATGGGGAACGTGAGGTCGTTGGCCAACAAGACGGACGAGCTCGGCGCTGGTAAAGACCCAGAGAGAGTACCGGGAGTGCAGCATCATGTGTTTCACCGAGACATGGCTGCACTCACATCTCCCGGACCACAGCGCGGCCGTACCCGGCTTCAGGACCGTTCGGGCGGACAGAGACGTTGTGCAGAGCGGCAAGAAGAAAGGTGGAGGGATTGAAGTCTATGTGAACAAGAGGTGGTGTAATCCCCACCACGTGTGTGTGAAGGAACGTTTCTGTAGCCCGGACATTGAACTTCTAGCCGTGGGGATGCGCCCGTATTATTTACCTATCGGGAGTCCATCACGTCCAGTGGCCACTGTGGTTAAGCATCCTGGTGCAGTGTTGGAACTGCCCCACCCAGTATGTGAACAATAAAACTCTGGACTTACTGTATGCTAATGCCATGGATGCATACAGTGCTACTGCCCCCCCCCCCCCACACACACCTCCTTTGGTAGATCAGACCACAACCTGGTCCTGCTGACTCCCAAGTATGTTCCTCTGGTGCAGAGGCAGCCTGTAACCACCAGGACTGTGAGGAGGTGGACACAGGAGGTTAAAGACGCCCTGCAGGACTGCTTTGAGTCCACGGACTGGGATGTGCTGTGTGGACCACATGGGGAGGACATCAACAGCAGGACGGACTGTATCACAGAATACATCAAATTCTGTGAACACACCACCGTACCATCCCGGACTGTACACTGCTTCCCCAACAACAAGCCGTGGATCACCAGTGACCTGAAGGTGCTTCTTAATCAGAAGAAAGCAGCCTTCAGGTCTGGGGACAGGGAGGAGCTCAGGAGAGTGCAGCACGACCTGAAGGAGAAGATGAGAGAGTGCAAGGACTCCTACAGGAGGAAGCTGGAGACAAAACTCCAGCAGAACAACGTGAGGGAGGTGTGGACTGATATGAAGGAGATTACTGGGTTCAAGGGGAGAGAGAGACAACCAGGGGGAACCTGGAGAGGAACAACCAGGGGGAACCTGGAGAGGAACAACCAGGGGGAACCTGGAGAGGAACAACCAGGGGGAACCTGGAGAGGAACAACCAGGGGGAACCTGGAGAGGAACAACCGGGGGGAACCTGGAGAGGAACAACCAGGGGGAACCTGGAGAGGAACAACCAGGGGGAACCTGGAGAGGAACAACCAGGGGGAACCTGGAGAGGAACAACAAGCTAAACTGTTTCTTCAACAGGTTTAGTTCACCACCCTCATCTGTCTCCTCCACACCTTACACCTCCCAAACACCTCTGCTGCCCCCCTCCCTCCTCTGCTGCATAGAGCCCTCAACATCAACATCTTCCTCCATCGACACCACTCACCTCTACTAGATACACCTGTACTGCAGTTACACTTGTACTTCAGATACACCTGTTGTACTACAGACACACCTATACTAGATGCACCTGTACTGTAGACGCACCTGTACCACAGATGCACCTGTAATACAGATATACCTGTACTTCAGGCGCACTTTTACGATATATACACCTGCATTTCAGGCACACTTGTACCAGAGTATTATGCTGACCTGCAGAATGCAGATGTAGAACATCCTAGTACTGTTGTAATACTACATTTCTCATACTGTGTACTGGGACGTACTGAATCTTTTCCTGTCACACTGAGCAGGATGCTGGTTTGGATACTTGAACGCAGCATGTTGCTTCAATCCTGAGTTTTCATACTAAAATGAGGTCAGCAGCGTTTTTTAAAAAGTCGTAGTTATCGCGATTAAATGTGCCGGAGCAACGTGGATGCAAACGTAGCAGAAGTTACATGTTTAAAACAGAAACAGATGATTGTGATGGAGAATAAGAAGTGTCGGTGTGATGAAACAACACATGTAAAGACTACTTTACCCGGTAGCTGTGAGCTGAACTCATCTTGTTATTCTCTCGATGACTTCATGTTCTTCTCCTCATGATTGATCCTGGCTGCCTCTGAACAGATTTATTGGAAAAGAGGGACACAACTGCTTTTTTGATTTGGCATCCTCACTCCATCAGGACTCCCTGATAACATGGTTCCTCTTCATTCACTGAGATCTTGATGTGATCACTGCCTCTGCAGCAGCCAGAGGTAAGGCCCACCTTTGAGGGGCAATAAATGGTAAATGGTCTGTACTTGTATAGCACTTTATCACCTTTCAGTCTCAAGGCGCTTTAACATGGTTTTCCATTCACACACTAATGGTGGTGCAGTGGTTAGCATTGTCACCTCACAGCAAAAAAGGTTCTGGGTTCGAATCCGGTCCTGGGCCTTTCTGTGCGGAGTTTGCATGTTCTCCCTGTGCTTGCGTGGGTTCTCTCCGGGTTCTCCAGCTTCCTCCCAACGCCCAAAAACATGCACCTCAGGTTGGTTGGCGCCGCGGTCGTGTAAATGTTGGATTGTTAGATGGATTTTCCCACAAATTCATTCAAAATTTGTTTAGTTTTAAGTGAGTTTTTTGCAGTAAATTTTAGTTAAATTTTTGACTGAATTGTGACTGTAAACAATTTTGTGCTTTTGTAATGCTCCATGATCATCAACAACAGCAACAACATGACCACAGGAAGGTTTGAGGCCCAATAACACTGCAGTCAACACATTCAGGTGCTGTCAGATGTCAAAATACAGTTGTGGTAAGAAACCTGTAAATAAGTGCAGGTTGAAGATGAACACTTGAACTCTCCAGTGATGATCTCAGCATGTCTGCATGTGAGATAGGAGCGATGTGAGCAGCTGGTAGTGGTTAACATACAGATTGATGGTGAAAATACAGATTAGTGGTGAATATACAGAGTTGTGATAAGAGTTGTGGTGAACATAATGGTGAACATACAGAGTAATGGTTTGGTTTCCTGGAGTCGCTCCACATCGTTGACTACAATAAGAGCGACTGTTGTTGATGCCTGATGTGATGTGATGTTGTGGAAATGTTGTATGAATAATGCAGCTGGTTTGGATGTAGCTTCATGTTGAGTGTGTGACCGGTGTTCTCCTCCTGCATTAAACATTGTCCACGTCTAAACGCAGACTCTCTACATGTGTTCATGTGTTTATCATCCATCTCAAATTATCTTCTATGTTTCTCCTTTCTGACCCATCACTCATTTCTTTAGTTCAGTCTTAATGTCAAACACACACACATCTTCTCTTCACTGCTTGGCCTCCCTTTCACTGCTTCCTAATAATAAAAGCAGTATGGGAGACACGAGTTTGGAAAACACTGAGGGACAGTATGTGATAGGTAGTAAATGTAGTGAGGCTGAAATAACACCAGAAGGAAGGTTGAACATTATAACAGGTGAGACGGAAGAAGTCATGTTGGAGGATGACTCCATGTCTCAGTTTTCTGACATCGTATCACAGGACGACAGGCTGGCGTACTCTGTACAGAAAATACATGTTTTCCCTGATGCATCTGTCAAAATAACTGATTTCTTTCCCGATGTCAACAGATTCATAAATTCTGCACTAAAAATCAGAAGACAGGTTGGCTACGAACAGTTAAATAAACAAAAAAGGTTTTGCTCTAAAAAAATACTGACAAAACTGAGGAAAGAAATGCAGTGAAAGTCTCCTCTAAAGACTAAATAAAGATGGGTGAAGCACTAAGGGTGGTCCTCTTCTCTGCTTTACTGTCCTCTTTCTACTCTCTCTGCTCTACATGGAAGCTCTTCAATTTGGGACTTTAAACATGGATGGAGGCAGGAATAGGAACAAGAGAGCAGTGCTGACTGAGCTGAGCAGAAACAAGGACATCCATGTGCTCCTCTCACAGGAGGCACACAGCTCAGTGGACAATGAGACTGAATGGGGAATGACCCGGGGAGGACAGATGTCCCTCAGTCATGGCACCAACTTCAGTGCAGGTGTGGCAATCCTGTTCTCCTGTGATGTAGAGCAGGGCAGGTTTCAGGTAATAGAAGCAACCATCAAAAGAGACACCCTTTGTCTTTAGAAATATATATGCTCCCAATTCTGGTGCTGACAGAAGATATTTATTTAAAGATGAAACAATAAACTAAAAGAATACAACAACAACTCCATAGTGGTGGTTGGAGGAGACTGGAAGTGCACCACACATGTTCCAGAGGACAGGAACGCAGGAGAACCTCATCCACCATCAGCCTCTCTTCTGTCCAGTGTAGTGAGAGAGAACGGCCTCACGGATGTTCGAAGGAAACTGCATCCATCCGTTAAGCAGCTCACCTGGGTGAAAGTGAGTGAAGGCAGTGTGAGAGCAGCCAGATTGGACCGGATCTCTACAAACCAGACTTACAACAATAGACTAACTAAAGCCATAATATCAGCCGTCGCTTTCTCAGATCATCATTTGGTAACAGTAGACATTTCATTACTAGTCCAACCTCAGCGCTGTCCCTACTGGCACTTTAATGTCCAACTAGCACAAGATGAGGCCTTCTGTCAGGCTTTCTCCAGTTTCTGGAGCCAATGGAGACTCAGAAAGAACAACTTTGACAGTCTAACTCAATGGTGGGAGGTCGGGAAAACAGATCAGAATTATTGGTCAACAGTATCTATTACACACAACAGCCATAGAAAAAAACACATTTTCAGGAACTGGAGAGGGAAGTCAGCATATTAGAAGATGAAATCCTTAATGGGTCAGATAACATCACCAACACATGGGAGAACAGGAGGAAAGCGCAAGAACGATTTTTAAATGAAAAAGCAAAGGGTGCTTTAATTAAGAATAAACTTTCCAACATTCAAGAAATAGATGCCCCGACTCGATTATTCTTCAAGTTGGAAAAGCAAACCAGGGAGCATAATCAAATGAACCAAGCTTCAAATGGAACTATAACATCTGACCCATTGGAGATGAGGAGGCTGTCAATAAGCTTCTACCGTGATGTGTTCAGTGCTGACGCCTGTGACCCTGAATGAGTGGCTGAGACCCTGGAGGGACGACCTCAGCTGGATGAAGCTCAGTCAGTCTCATTATTAAAGTGACTCACAAACAGACTCAGAGTATATGGACACGGTTGTGCATGTCAGCCAGACATACTGTGTTCCCAAATGGACTATTATGGACAGTCTTTGTTTTAATTTGGGACATTATTGATATGTCCAAACTTAAAAATGTTGACATTGGACTTTTTTCTATTGACCAGGAAAAGGCTTTTGATAGAGTGGATCATTTTTTATTTATTTAGGGTCCTTAAAAATGTTGGTTTTAGTAAGACGCTTGTTTCTTGAATCCAGTTATTGTACTCAGGAGCCACTGTTCTGTTAAAGGTGGGAGGTGGACTAAGTCGTCTCGTCCCTGTTCAGAGAGGCATCAGACAGGGATGTCCCCTCTCTGGGATGCTTTATGCACTGGCTGTTGAGCCTCTTTTAAATCCACTGAGGCAACATCTCCCAGGTTTAAGCTTTGCAGGAAACATTAAAAACATAGTTAGCTTGTCAGCATATGCTGATGATGTCACAGTTTTTAATCACAGGTCAAAACGATATTAGGATTCTATAAACAGAAATAAACACAATACGAACATGTTAGGTGGTGGAGTATAACAGGACCCAAATGCAGGCACACAGACTCGGGTATCAGTTCAAAGTACAGTCTTTATTCCAACAAACAAACAAACACACCTACAGTGTCTATTTCCTTCCAAGTCGGGAGGGCAACTCAACCAACTGGTAGCTCTGCAGCAGGAACAGGAGCAGGGGGAACGGGAACGAACAGACGGACAGACTAGTGGTCCTTGTGGTGTTTAGCAGAAACTCCCAGTCCAGAAGTCTATAGTTGTAATGCACCAACAACCAGAAGAGTGTCGGGGCAGGGTACATATAGTCCGGGGAGGTGATCAGGGAAATGCAGCACACCTGCAGGTGGTGATCTGGGGTGAGTGGCAGCAGCTGCTGGGACTGGTGAGGGGCGTGGCCACGGGAGGTGAGGAGAGGAGGACACAGAACACATGGGGAAACAAAACAAACAGACAGGGGAATGACAGGAAACATGAGGAGAGGCGATTGGGGACAAAACAGAGGAGCAGACAGGAATCCTGACAGAACAGGCCTCTTCTGCAAAGGTTAACTGGTCTAAATGTGCCAGATTTTTACTGGGGGATCGGCTCAATAAAGAACTGCCAACTTTACCAGCTGGACTGCAGTGGAGCAGAGAAGGGTTGAAGTTTTTGGATGTTTTTCTGGGAATCGATGACTTTCAAAAGAAGAATCGCAATGTCTAGCTGAAAAAAAATCAGTGTCCGATTTGGATGGATGTGGGTCTATCCTTAGTTGTCTTACAGGGGGAGGACCTTGGTCATCAACAACTTGGCCACCACTATGCTCTGGCACCGGTTCACTGTTCTCGAACCTCCGGACAGTCTCATCCAGGACATACAGAAGACACTAGTGAACTTCTGGGGAGGATGTCACTGGCCCAGCAAAGAGGTGCTATTCTTGCCTGTGGTGGAGGGTTGGGTTTGGAAGTGTTGGGGAGGAACCTCTGTTCTACAATCCACTTCTACAAAGCAGGCTACTCGGCTCTCTGAGCATACAGAGGATCCTCCTAACAGCTGGGGTGACGAAGCTGGCAGGTCTGAGATCAGTGGGGCAGTGAAATCTGCTGCCAGGCTCAGTCAGGAAACTGGGATTAAATCAAGGTACAATGTACAATCCCTGTACAAACCTCCCATAGAGAAACGCAGTGCGGATCTCCAAACAGACATGTGGCACATGCAGACCATTGATCTGAAAGTCATTATGTGATCTGACAGGCTGAGGAAACCCTCCAACATCTCTGCTCAGCTGTCCCAGACTGGCCCCGCTCTTCATGCTGCTGCAGCGCTGGCTCGGTAGTTTGGGGTGCACATTAGAGAGCAGTGTTTTTATTTCTGGTCCCAGATACTTTGCAACACAGGTCAAGCAAAACTGAACATTTGGCATACGAGAAAAAACAAAATGAAGGGAACAGGGTAAGGGGATGTGGAAGTCATGTTTAAAGGTTGGGTGGCAACACACCTCAAAATAGAATTTGTGTTTTATAAAATGGTGGATTTGGAGGAGTTTGTTTCGATCTGGGGTGTTGGTGGTGTTTTGTGTTGTGTAGATCAGGATTCACTTGTTTTGAGTTTTTGAAAATGAGAACAACCCTGTTATTAATATTTTATTTTGTTGGTGTGAGTTGACCGATATCATGCAAATTTGGTTTATAAGTATTAGAGATATAGACCACCTTCTGTGAAAAATATATGTAGCACCTTGATTTATGACCTGTCAAGTGATTTATGACCCCTAAGCCCTGCCCCCTTTTATGACCCAGGAAGTAAGTAAGGAATTTATTAACCTTGTTATGATTGGTGACCTTTGACCTGTGGTCAAAAAGTGGTTTATGATCCATTTTATTGCTCAGGAAGGGAGGAATGTATGGCCCCTTTTAGGGTTTATGACCCTTTAATGATGTTCATCGTGGTTTATGACCCTTTTTATGACCCAGGAAGGAAGGAAAGAAGGAAAGAAGCAATAACCTCTTTTGACCTGTCAAATGATTTCTGACCCTCTTTGATCTTAGCTGACCATAGCCCCCATACACACTTTCCCCGATCACGTGTCCCAAGAAGTAGAGTTTAAAATGAACCAAGGAGAGTGGAGTAGGTCGGCTTTATACGGAGCGAATGGATTCATATGGTCAAAATAAAGTCGCCGCTCTAAGCACCACCATGACAACTGATAACTAAAACGTTAAACCATCCAAGTCTCCAAATATCTAATCCATTGCCCCAGAATCAAACAATACCCATGCAAGCACAGTTTAGCAAACATTTAGGGTATCGTGTCAGACAGTCAGCCTTCAACCACAGAGGACACAGATCTTTGTAAGTCACCAAGTTAATGGCAGCAGTCAAAGCACAACTGGAACATATTGAGCTAGCAACCACATTGCTATTAAATTTTCCAGCTTTTTTTTTCCAGTTCAGCTTCACTGGACTCCCCACAAGTCTTCTGTCTCTAGTTTTCTTATCTTAAAACCCTTACCACAGAGATCTACACCTAAAACAGCAAACATTTCAACAGTTATTAGGTTTAAAATGTTCACTTCATCACAGTTGTACTCACTTTAAATGGACAGTATGGATATATGTTGCTTTGTATTTTGACATTTTGCAACCGTAAACTGTAAGTAATCGACATTAAGTCACCACAATCATGAGAGAGACATTAAGACGTCACTTTCTTTCATTGCACACGTTAGCTGAACATTTCACGATGCAGAGGACACTTCTGCATGCTGCCACAAATTATCTCTGTTTATGACAGTTAACGTAAAACAAAGGAGCAGAGTGTAGTTTAGTATAGCCGACACCAATCAGTTAAATACATGCTTTGATGACACTGATACCAATCTTGGAGATCAGCTCGGGATGTCAGTCACATCACTCAACCTCAGCCAACATGATGCAGAGGACCAAAACAACTCCCTCATTTCCTGGTGAATGTCTTGAAAGCAGGGACCTGCTCTGTTTCATTAAGTCCTTTTTGGTGTTTTGTGGGATTAGAATATCCATATATAATGTGGTGGTCAATTTTGGGAGGCAGGTCACAGATGAGGATGGAGTCGAAGATCACTATAAAATAATTCTTTGAACATGCATCATGCGGAGAAGTTCTACCCCTTATACAAACACGAATACCATTTATATAAACTTACTTTGCAGAGATGTGGGCTGGGATGTTATTTCACAGAATCCATACATAGGTCCAGATATGGATAAGTGCCGAGCACATACATCCAGCTGGTTTCACTCACATTTAATGTTTTTTACAAAAACACGTTTGTGATAAGCAGGAAGTGGATACAGTTTCAGTTCTGCCATAAGTCACTTTAATGGTCTCACAACAGAGTGAAAATATATAAGCTGATATGATAGTATGTTATGCTATGTTAGATGTGTTAAAGATATATTAATAATATGTAATGTTATAAATCATAACATGTATATGAACAGGAGATATGAAATATCTCCACAATAACTGCTTCACAATTAGCTAGTTGCCACCAGTGCATCTGAAGCAGCTATTACTTTTTCCATTTCGGTCTCAGACCCAGTGGTTTTAATACCCTGTGGTCACTAAATGCAAATTCTTGTACCATTACTATTAAATGACTTTGTTAATTATTGCACGATCCATTCACACATAATGAGAGGCATAGTATAGGCCCCCATTAGCTGTGTTGTATTAATAACGTTTGTCAATATTTTTGTGTCCAATAAAAACTGGTTTACAAAAGGCCAATGAATCGCACACTGGAAAGTACAAATGTGTGTTTTTTTTTTTTTTTTTTAAAGTGCAAACCTATAGTCCTAAAAATGATCACACTAAGCTAAAACATTTGGTAAGTGATCACCAGTAAGTCTGTTGGTTCAGATGGCCAGGGTAATGAGTCACCGGCGGAGCCCATGTGGGGACAAGATCCACCGGCAGAGCCCTTGTGGGGACAGCACTTTGGGGATCGGGGATGGGGGAAGGAGGTGGAGGGTTGTGGAGATCAGCTCTTGGGTCTGGGAGAGTGCGAGACGGTCTGCAGCAGCTCAGCGTTTGAACAGTGGGACTCCTGTTGGGAAGACCTCACCAGGTACTGGATTATTTAATATATCTTATTTTAAAATCAAGTTAAAATTACAGATTGTGTTTCATCTTTCTTCAAACAGCATGTTTATTCATTATGCGTGAATGGATCGTGCAATAATTAACAAAGTCATTTAATAGTAATGGTACAAGAATTTGCATTTAGTGACCAGAGGGTAGCAAATCACTGGGTCTGAGACCGAAGTGGAAAAAGTAACAGCTGCTTC
>NW_027211263.1:0-22500 GCF_029030835.1 Brachyistius frenatus
CCAGACTGGTTAAAGTCTCCAGTAACTAACAAAAATGCACCGGGATGCTGAGTCTGCAGTTTGGACACAGTGGAGTAGATGGTGTCCACTGCTGCCTCTACGTCAGCTGATGGAGGAACGTAAACAGCGATAACAATGGCGGACGTGAACTCCCTCGGTAAATAATAAGGGCGCATCCCCACGGCGAGCAGTTCAATGTCCGGGCTACAGAAACGTTCCTTCACACACGTGGTCGGGATTGCACCACCTCTCGTTCACATAGACTGCAATCCCTCCACCTTTCTTCTTGCCTCTCTGCACAACGTCTCCGTCCGCCCAAACGGTCCTGAAGCCGAGTACGACCGCGCTGTGGTCCGGGAGATGTGAGTGCAGCCATGTCTCGGTGAAACACATGATGCTGCACTCCCGGTACTCTCTCTGGGTCTTTACCAGCGCCGAGCTCGTCCGTCTTGTTGACCAACGACCTCACGTTCCCCGTTAAGATCTCCGGTACCGATGGTTTATATTTCCTCCTTTCCGCCTTCAGCTTAGCTCCGGCTCTGCAACCCCGCCGTCTTCTCCAAAGTTCGACGGGGATTTCAGGCCTCGCTCCGGGCAGCAGCAGTAGGTCTACTCAGCACAATCAGCTGATCACGAGAGTAAACAATAACAGAGCCCCCAACCAGAAACGTGGGAAAATTACGGTCCATTGTCTGACCATTAACACACGGGAGAAAGAAAAAACAAAACAACTCCGAAGAGGAGAAAGGCTTAAAAATACTTAAGACACACTCGGGGGGGCTGCTGTAACAGGCTGTCGCTAGCGCGGCGCCATCTTAGGCTGCTGGTGGCGGTGCAGCGGCGACGAGGTGCTCAGGTGCTCCAACAGGTGAGTTTAGAAGAGAAACCGGCTTCCTGTCATGCTGTCCGATTATTTTCTGCTCAGAGACAGTCAGCTGTTTCTCTCTCGCTCACCCAGTGTGCAGCTCTGGATCGAGACAGGTGGGGAGGGGCTTGTTCTCCACAAAAGGGGGAGGGGCTAATCCTCCACAGGAGGGGGAGGGGCTCTCTCCTCTCAGCAGTTCAGTCTAGAGGACGGAGGATTCACATCCTCCTTCAATCGTCTCTGCCTTGTGTTTCTCCTCTTTCCTGCTGCGGACAGACGTTCTTCATCACCGCCTGCTCCTCTTCCTGCTCCTCCTGCTGCTCTTCCTGCTCCTCCTCCTCGGGGCTCCAGCTGTGGGACGGCGTCCGACAGACGACGAGATGCTCTCCACCGGATAGACACCGACACAAAGTTGTTTGTGTGACTTTGATTGGCGGATTCAAACTTGACATCCCACTCATGAATTCTTCCTGCCGTTACCATAGCGACCTTGGCGGCAACGGCTGTCTCCACATTATATTTTGAGACTTTAGAACTCTTAATCCACACACATAAAGCTTGTTACCGTAGCGACCAGGATGCAGGTGTCCATAGCGTGTAATGTGGGGGGGGGCGGCGGAGGTGGGGCAAGCGAGCACCCGCTGAAGGAGCGTCGGGTGATGGCGAACACCGCCAACATCCTCGCCTGCCAGTCAAAGATCAGGGCGGAGCCATCGAGGAGGCACACCCTGCTAGGTCACGCCCACATGAAGGAGGCCCTCGGTCGTCATAGCAACATGAAGTACAGGTGAGACAGAGAAAAAGTGAGAGTGACACAAAGAGGCGGTGACATGACCCGACAGGTGCAGCGTGAGACGTGTGTGTGTGTGTGTGTGTGTGTGTGAGAGAGTGTGTGTGTGTGTGTGTGTGTGTGTGTGTCACCTGGTCTCATTGATCTGGTCTCAGGTATTGATCTGGTCTCAGGTATTGATCAGGTCTCAGGTATTGATCTGATCTCAGGTATTGATCAGGTCTCAGGTATTGATCTGATCTCAGGTATTGATCTGGTCTCAGGTATTGATCAGGTCTCAGGTATTGATCTGATCTCAGGTATTGATCTGGTCTCAGGTATTGATCTGATCTCAGGTATTGATCTAATCTCAGGTATTGATCTGATCTCAGGTATTGATCAGGTCTCAGGTATTGATCTGATCTCAGGTATTGATCTGGTCTCAGGTATTGATCAGGTCTCAGGTATTGATCTGATCTCAGGTATAGATCTGATCTCAGGTATTGATCAGGTCTCAGGTATTGATCAGGTCTCAGGTATTGATCTGATCTCGGGTATAGATCTGATCTCAGGTATTGATCAGATCTCAGGTATTGATCAGGTCTCAGGTATTGATCTGATCTCAGGTATAGATCTGATCTCAGGTATTGATCAGATCTCAGGTATTGATCAGGTCTCAGGTATTGATCAGGTAACATGGATGCAGTTTGAATATTGATGAGTCGGTTAAATATTAACGGTCTGAATCAGATATTGATGATCCAGTTTCATACTGACCCAGATTAAATATTTACCACCTGAACTTGGGAAGCGACTTGAACACTGATGATTCGGTTTGGGCTCAATAAACATAAATTAGTGACCCGGACCTGGACCAGAACCCGGACTCAAAGATGGAGGACTGATTAACAGTGATGTTCTGACATCCAGGTTCTCATCTGGATTCTGATGTCCGGGTTCTAATGTCCTGGTTCTGACGTCTGGGTTCTCGTCCGGGTTCTGACATCCTGGTTCTGACGTCCCGGTTCTGACTTCCGGGTTCTGATGTGCTGGTTCTGACGTCCTGGTTCTGACATCCGGGTTCTGACGTCCGGGTTCTGACGGCCTGGGTCTGACGTCCGGGTTCTGACGTCCGGGTTCTGACATCCTGGTTCTTATGCCTGGTTCTGACATCCTGGTTCTGACGTCCGGGTTCTGACATCCTGGTTCTTATGCCTGGTTCTGACGTCCGGGTTCCTACGTCTGGGTTCCGATGTCCTGGTTCTGACATCCGGGTTCTCGTCCGGGTTCTGACATCCGGGTTCTGAAGGCCTGGTTCTGATGCCTGGTTCTGACGTCCGGGTTCTGACGTCCTGGTTCTGATGTCCTGGTTCTGACGTTTTGGTTCTGATGTCCTGGTTCTGACATCTGGGTTCTCATCCTGGTTCTGACGTCCGGGTTCTGATGCCTGGTTCTGACACTGATGTCCTGGTTCTGATGTCCTGGTTCTGACGTCCTGGTTCTGACGTCCTGGTTCTGACATCCTGGTTCTGACGTCCAGGTTCTGACGTCCTGGTTCTGACATCTGGGTTCTGACGTCCTGGTTCTATTTCTGACTCTATTTGAAGTAGAAATCGTGAGTCTCAGCAGAAACCTGCTGAGTCATCAGCTGCTGGTATTTTTAGGGTCCGTCCCTCTTTATTGTCTCATCCTGTTTCTGTCCATCACAGGCTCCACCTCCCTCGTGGTCATACAGTCGGCACCATCTGCTTAATCCATCTGCGTGACCTTTGACCTATGAAAGTTCCTGATCAACGTGTTCCTTAATTGAAAACAGAGGTTTCATCACGCACTGCTGCCGTGTGATTGGTCGACAGAAGACCTATTCTCCCATCATGCTCAGTTGCAGCTGTCTGCTCGGAGGAGGCGTTAAAACGTCCTCCAGCGATTCGTACGTTAAAACAGCCTCCAGCGATTCGTACGTTAAAACGTTCTCCAGCGATCCGTACCTTAAAACTCATGCATGAAAGTAAAGAAGATTGAAGAGTTAAACTGAAAGACGCTAATTTATTGATTAACTGATCGATTTCATTGTTTGGCAGGAATCTAGGAAAATCTGGACTGAGAGTGTCCTGCTTAGGACTGGGTGAGAATTGCACAGACACACACACACACACTCACACTCACACACTCTCACACTCACACACACACACACACACACACACACACTCACAATCAGTCACTCACTCACGCTCACACTCACTCAAACACACTCATACTCACAATCACTCACTCACTCATTCACACTCACTCAAACACACACATACTCACACACACACACAATCACACACACACACTCATTCACACTCACTCAAACACACACACACATACACACTCACGCACACACACTAACTCACTCACTCACACACTGACTCAAACACGCACAAACTCACTCACTCACTCACACTCACTGAAACTCACACACACACACACTCACTCACTCAAACACACACACACTTACACTCACAATCACTCACTCTCACTCACGCTCACACTCAGACTCAAACACGCACACACACACTCACTCACTCACACTCACTGAAACTCTCTCTCACACACACTCACAAGCGCACACTCACAAGCTCACACTCACACTCACTCACACACACACTCACTCTTACTCTCACACACACACACACACTTTGACACTCATGCACTCATACTCACTCACTCATTCACTTACACTCGTTCACTCTCACAAACTCACACACACACTCACTCACAGTCACTCACTCACGCACACACACACACACACACACACACACACACACACACACACACACACTCACTCACTCACGCACGCTCACACACACACACACTTTGACACTCATGCACTCATACTCACTCATTCACTTACACTCGTACACACACTCACAAGCTCTCACACACACACAATCACACACACACACTCATTCACACTCACTCAAACACACACACACATACACACTCACGCACACACACTAACTCACTCACTCACACACTGACTCAAACACGCACAAACTCACTCACTCACTCACACTCACTGAAACTCACACACACACACACTCACTCACTCAAACACACACACACTTACACTCACAATCACTCACTCTCACTCACGCTCACACTCAGACTCAAACACGCACACACACACTCACTCACTCACACTCACTGAAACTCTCTCTCACACACACTCACAAGCGCACACTCACAAGCTCACACTCACACTCACTCACACACACACTCACTCTTACTCTCACACACACACACACACTTTGACACTCATGCACTCATACTCACTCACTCATTCACTTACACTCGTTCACACTCACAAACTCACACACACACTCACTCACAGTCACTCACTCACGCTCACACACACACACACACACACACACACACACACACACACACACACACTCACTCACTCACGCACGCTCACACACACACACACTTTGACACTCATGCACTCATACTCACTCATTCACTTACACTCGTACACACACTCACAAGCTCTCACACACACACACACACACACTTTGACACTCATGCACTCATACTCACTCACTCACTCATTCACTTACACTCGTACACACTCACAAGCTCACACACACACTCACACACACACACTCACAGTCACTCACACACACACACACACGTGTTCTTTCTCTCTTAACAGGAACATGGGTGACCTTCGGCTCCCAGATCTCTGATGAGGTACTGAGTGTGTGTTTGTGTTTGGGAAAATAACCCGAAAATGAATCATTAAACCATTGCATGGTTGTTTAGTTTATTTCATATTATTTTATTTTATTGTATAGAATTTTAAATTTTAGTCAATGTTTTTATATGCTGCTGGAATGTAAAAAATTTCCCTCTGAGGGATTAATAAAGTATCTATCTATCTATCTTTCTATCTATCTATCTATCTTTCTATCTATCTATCTATAATCTATCTATCTATCTATCTATCTATCTATCTATCTATCTATCTATCTATCTATAATCTATCTATCTATCTATCTATCTATCTATCTATCTATCTTTCTATCTATCTATCTATAATCTATCTATCTATCTATCTATCTATCTATCTATCTATAATCTATCTATCTATCTATCTATCTTTCTATCTATCTATCTATAATCTATCTATATATCTATCTATCTATCTATCTATCTATCTATCTATCTACAGTGGGTACGGAAAGTATTCAGACCCCTTTAAATTGTTCACTCTTTGTTTCATTGCAGCCATTTGCTAAAATCAAAAAAAGTTCATTTTATTTCTCATTAATGTACACTCAGCACCCCATCTTGACAGAAAAAAACAGAAATGTAGAAATTTGTGCAAATTTATTAAAAAAGAAAAACTGAAATATCACATGGTCATAAGTATTCAGACCCTTTGCTGTGACACTCATATTTAACTCACATGCTGTCCATTTCTTCTGATCCTCCTTGAGATGGTTCTACTCCTTCATTGGAGTCCAGCTGTGTTTAATTAAACTGATTGGACTTGATTAGGAAAGGCACACACCTGTCTATATAAGACCTTACAGCTCACAGTGCATGTCAGAGCAAATGAGAATCATGAGGTCGAAGGAACTGTCCAAGGAGCTCAGAGACAGAATTGTGGCAAGGCACAGATCTGGCCAAGGTTACAACATAATCTCTGCAGCACTCAAGGTTCCTAAGAGCACAGTGGCCTCCATAATCCTTAAATGGAAGAAGTTTGGGACGACCAGAACTCTCTCTCTCTCTCTCTCTCTCTCTCTCTCTCTCTCTCTCTCTCTCTCTCTCTCTCTCTCTCTCTCTCTCCCCCCCCCCCCCCCCCCCCCCCCCCCCCCCCCCCCCCCCCCCCCCCCTCTCTCTCTCTCTCTCTCTCCCCCCCCCCCCTCTCTCTCTCTCTCTCTCTCTCTCTCTCTCTCTCTCTCTCTCTCTCTCTCTCCCCCCCCCCCCCCCCCCCCCCCTCTCTCTCTCTCTCTCTCTCTCTCTCTCTCTCTCTCTCTCTCTCTCTCTCTCTCTCTCTCTCTCTCTCTCTCTCTCTCTCTCCCCCCCCCCCCCCCTCTCTCTCTCTCTCTCTCTCTCTCTCTCTCTCTCTCTCTCTCTCTCTCTCTCTCTCTCTCTCTCTTCCTAGACCTGGCCGTCCAGCCAAACTGAGCAATCGTGGGAGAAGAGCCTTGGTGAGAGAGGTAAAGAAGAACCCAAAGATCACTGTGGCTGAGCTCCAGAGATGCAGTAGGGAGATGGGAGAAAGTTCCACAAAGTCAACGATCACTGCAGCCCTCCACCAGTCGGGGCTTTATGGCAGAGTGGCCCGACGGAAGCCTCTCCTCAGTGCAAGACATATGAAAGCCCGCATAGAGTTTGACAAAAAACACATGAAGGACTCCCAGACTATGAGAAATAAGATTCTCTGGTCTGATGAGACCAAGATTGAACTTTTTGGTGTTAATTCTAAGCGGTATGTGTGGAGAAAACCAGGCACTGCTCATCACCTGCCCAATACAATCCCAACAGTGAAACATGGTGGTGGCAGCATCATGCTATGGGGGTGTTTTTCAGCTGCAGGGACAGGACGACTGGTTGCAATTGAAGGAAAGATGAACGCGGCCAAGTACAGAGATATCCTGGAAGAAAACCTCTTCCAGAGTGCTCTGGACCTCAGACTGGGCCGAAGGTTCACCTTCCAACAAGACAATGACCCAAAGCACACAGCTAAAATAACAAAGGAGTGGCTTCGGAACAACTCTGTGACCATTCTTGACTGGCCCAGCCAGAGCCCTGACCTAAACCCAATTGAGCATCTCTGGAGAGACCTGAAAATGGCTGTCCACCAACGTTCACCATCCAACCTGACGGAACTGGAGAGGATCTGCAAGGAAGAATGGCAGAGGATCCCCAAATCCAGGTGTGAAAAGCTTGTTGCATCATTCCCAAGAAGACTCATGAAACAAAGAGTGAAAAATTTAAAGGGGTCTGAATACTTTCCGTACCCACTGTATCTATCTATCTATTATCTATCTATCGATCTTCTATCTATCTGTCTGTGTCTGCTTGTGTTTGTGTGTCTGTGTGTGTGTGTGTCTTTGTGTTTGTGTGTGTTTGACTTTGTGTGTGTCTGTGTGTTTGACTTTGTGTGTTTGTGTATGTGTGTAGATGGCAGAGAGTGTGATGACGGTCGCCTATGACAGCGGAGTGAACTTGTTCGACACGGCCGAGGTTTACGCATCCGGGAGGTAACTGTCTGTCTGTCTGCCTGCCTGCCTGCCTGTCTGTCTGTCCTTATAGCGGTGTGTGTGTGTGTGTGTGTTTCAGGGCGGAGTCCACTCTGGGGAACATCCTGAAGAAGAAAGGATGGAGGTAGATCAGCTGATCACTTCACTTCTTTCAATCAATCAATCAGCAACAGAACATTTGGATCAGCGGCCACACGGTGGCGCTGTGTCGCATCCTGTTACCACAAATATCCTAAATCGTTGATAACTGATCAGAGCTGCTGCTTTTAATCAATGAAAGTTCAACGGAAAATAATTTAGTGTTCACAACAAAGAAAACTAAGAAAAAAATAAATAAAACATGAATATTCTGTAACATTACAACAAATAAGACAGTGAAATACACTCACTCACACACACTCACACACACTACTCACACACACTCACACACTACACACTCACACACTACACACTCACTCTCACACACACTCACTCACTCACTCACTCTCGCACTCACTCTCACACACACAATCACTCACTCTCTCACACTACACACTCACTCTCACACACACTCACTCACTCTCACACACACAATCACTCACTCTCTCTCACTCACTCACTCACACTCACACACACACACACTCACTCTCACACACACACTCACTCATACACTCACACACACTCACTCACTCATATTCACACACACTCACCCACACACATACACTCACCCACACACATACACTCAGACACCCAGACGGTGCGTTCAGGGTCGATCACGTCATCGGTTAAGAACAGCATCATTTTGTGTTGACGACGTGTCGTCAGTAGATTTTGTCTCCATCTGTCTCCTTCATTCGTCTCGGTGCCTCGCTCTCTGCGGTAACCGACGGCAACCATAAACCACTCCGTCTGTTTCCTGTCTCTGCCAGAAGGTCCAGTTACGTGGTGACCACAAAGATCTACTGGGGAGGACAGTGAGTGCTGCCTTCATGTTCCATCCGCTACACGACGCTTATTATTATTACTTATATCAATCATATTAACAATAATATCATTATTATTATCATTATTAATAATAACAACGATAATATTATTATTGTTGTTGTTGGTATAATTATTGACTGAATCAAGACTTCAAGAATTTAACAGGAAGTGGAAACGACAAAAGGGGTGGGACACATTGATGATGTCAATAACGAGGTCACTGTTTGTTTGTTTGTTTGTTTACAGGGCAGAGACCGAGCGAGGGTTGTCACGGAAACACATCATCGAAGGTAAACAAACTTTCAACATGTTTTAATTTTTAACTTCCTTTTTCCAGGTTCTGTTTATAAACTTTTCCTACGTTACCCAGAATCCTTTGCAAACAGAGTTCCTGATACCTGTCAGCTGATTGGTCGATTCAGCTCCGCCTCTCTTCACTATTGAGCCTATCAGCTCTTTAATTTGAAAGGCAGCTGTCAGAGTGAAGTACGACAGACAGAGTGAAGTATTACTTTCACAGTGAAGTACTACAGTCAGAGTGAAGTATTACTTTCACAGTGAAGTACTACAGTCAGAGTGAAATACTCCAATCAGAGTGAAATACTACTTTCACAGTGAAGTATTACTTTCACAGTGAAGTACTACAGTCAGAGTGAAGTACTACAGAAAGAGTGAAATACTCCAATCAGTGTGAAGTACTACAGTCAGTGAAGTACTACGGTCAGAGTGAGGTCCTACAATCAGAGTGAAGTACTCCAGTCAGAGTAAAATAATACAGTCAGTGAAATACTACAGTGAGAGTGAAGTACTACAGACAGAGTGAAGTACTACAGTCAGAGTGAAGTATTACTTTCACATTGAAGTACTCCAGTCAGAGTGATGTACTCCAGTCAGTGAAATACTCTAGACAGAGTGAAGTACTTCAGTCAGTGATGTACTTCAGTCAGAGTGAAGTACTACAGACAGAGTGAAATACTCCAATCAGAGTGAAGTACTACAGTCAGTGAAGTACTCCAGACAGAGTGAAGTATTACTTTCACAGTTAAATACTCCAGACAGAGTGAAATACTCCAATCAGAGTGAAGTATTCCAGTCAGAGTGAAGTACTACAGTCAGAGTGAAATATTCTAGACAGAGTGAAATACTACAGTCAGTGAAGTACTACAGTCAGAGTGAGGTCCTACAATCAGAGTGAAGTACTCCAGTCAGAGTAAAATAATACAGTCAGAGTAAAATAATACAGTCAGTGAAATACTACAGTGAGAGTGAAGTACTCTAGTCACAGTGAAGTACTACAGTCAGAGTGAAATATTCCAATCAGAGTGAAGTACTAAAGTCAGTGAAGTACTCCAGTCAGAGAAGTACTACAGTCAGTGAAGTACTACAGACAGAGTGAAGTTCTCCAGTCACAGTGAAGTATTACTTTCACAGTAAAGTACTCCAGTCAGAGTGAAGTACTACAGACAGTGAAGTACTCCAGACAGAGTGAAGTACTACAGACTCGATGTCCTCCAACGACTGTCGGAGGTCGTTGAGGCTTTAAGAGGATCAGAGACGGATTACAGACACACAGCAACAACTAGTGTCTCATTGTAGATGTCTGTGTGTGTGTGCGTGTGTGTGTGTGTGTGTGTGTGTGTGTGTTAGGTTAGATTAGGTATTTACTTTATTAATCCCCGAGGGGAAATTTTTTCACTACAGGAGCAATAAGATAATAATGGAAAAATAAAAAGCAATAAAATAGCAGTAAAAAAATATAAAATGCACAGTATATACAGTACAGTATATATATCTATATATATATATATTAAATACAAACAAACCAAGAAACACAGACAACAGTGTTATTGTACTGTGATGGATTTTGCCAGAGGTGAGTTATTGTACAGTCTTATTGTGGTCGGCAGGAACGATCTCCTGTATCAGGAATGATCTCCCGTATCAGGAATGATCTCCCGTATCTGGAATGATCTCCTGTATCAGGAATGATCTCCTGTATCTGGAATGATCTCCTGCATCAGGAATAATCTCCTGCATCAGGAATGATCTCCTGTATCAGGAATGATCTCCTGTATCTGGAATGATCTCCTGTATCTGGAATGATCTCCTGTATCTGGAATGATCTCCTGTATCTGGAATGATCTCCTGTATCTGGAATGATCTCCTGCATCAGGAATGATCTCCCGTATCTGGAATGATCTCCTGTATCAGGAATGATCTCCTGCATCTGGAATGATCTCCTGCATCAGGAATGATCTCCTGCATCAGGAATGATCTCCTGTATCAGGAATAATCTCCTGCATCAGGAATGATCTCCTGTATCTGGAATAATCTCCTGTATCAGGAATAATCTCCTGCATCAGGAATGATCTCCTGCATCAGGAATGATCTCCTGCATCAGGAATGATCTCCTGTATCAGGAATAATCTCCTGCATCAGGAATGATCTCCTGTATCTGGAATGATCTCCTGTATCTGGAATGATCTCCTGTATCTGGAATGATCTCCTATATCTGGAATGATCTCCTGTATCAGGAATAATCTCCTGCATCAGGAATGATCTCCTGTATCTGTCCTTGTGACAGCAGCTGGAGGAGTCTTTTGGAGAACGTCCTCCTCTGTCCCTGCAGCAGGTGGAGAGGGTGGTCAGGATTATCCAATATGGATAATAGTTTGTTCAGCGTCCTCCTCTCCACCACCTTTTCCAGACTATCTAGTTTGCAGCCGATGATGGAGCCGGCCTTCTTAACCAGTTTGTTAAGTCTGTTGGTGTCACCGGCTCCAATGCTGCTCCCCCAGCAGACCACAGCGAAGTACAGTTCACTGGCCACAACAGATGGTAGAACATCTCCAACATCTCGCTGCACACATTGAAGGATCGAAGTTTCCTCAAGAAAAAGAGTCGACTCATCACCTTCTTGAAGACAGCATTGATGTTGGTCTTCCAGTTCAGTCTGTTGTCATGGAGACACCAGGTACTTGTACTCCTCAACCATGTCCACCTCCTCTCCCAGAACTCTCAGCGGTTGTGGAGCCGTCGTCTTCCTCCTGAAGTCGACCACCATCTCTCTGGTCTTGGCCACGTTCAGAAGGAGGTGATTTCTACCAGCCCACTCCACAAAGTCCTCCACTACTGCCCTGTACTCCTCCTCCCGTCCATCCCTTATACACCGTCCACTGACTCCTCCTCCCGTCCATCCCTTATACACCGTCCACTGCAGAGTCATCAGAGAACTTCTGCAGATGTCTTGACTCTGAGTTGTTCTGGAAGTCAGTGGTGTAGAAGGTGAACAGGAAGGAGACAGAACAGTTCCCTGAGGAGCTCCAGTACCACTGACCACCGTATCAGACAGCACACTGCCCAAACGGACAAACTGTGGTCTGCCTGTCAGGTAGTCATTGATCCAGGAGACGGTGGACATGTCCCCCCCCCCCACCACCACCGCTACCACCCACAGCTTCTCACTCAGCAGCAGTGGTTGGATGGTGTTGAATGCACTGGAGAAATCAAAGAAAGTGATTCTCACAGAGTCACCGGTTCCATCCAGGTGAGACTGAGCTCGTTGCAGCAGGTAGATGATGGCGTCGTCCACTCCCACATGAGGCTGGTACGCAAATTGCAGAAGGTCCAGAGAAGATTTCACCAGCGGCCTGAGGTGGGCCAAGACCAGCCTCTCCAGCACCTTCATCACATGAGATGTGAGGGCAACCGGACGGTAGTCGTTGAGGCCGGATGGAGTCTTCTTCTTGGGGACTGGAACCAGGCAGGACGTCTTCCACAGCACCGGGACTTCCTCCTGCTTCAGGCTCAGCCAGCTGGACGGTGCAGGTCTTCAGGACCCCGGGGCTGATGCCGTCAGGTCCTGCAGCCTTGCGCTGGTGGATTCTCTCCAGCTGTCTCCTAACCTGGTCAGTCGTCACAGAGATGGGGGCGAGGGGGGGGGTGGATGGAGGAAGAGCCCTTTGAGATTGAGGGCTCTATGCAGTTCACCAGGGGGCGCAGAGGGGGGAGGTGGGGAGGCAGCAGAGGTGTTTTGGAGGTGTGGAGGAAACGGATGAGGGTGGTGAACTAAACCTGTTGAAGAAACAGTTTAGCTCATTTGACCTCTTCAGGTTCCCCCTGGTTGTTCCTCTCCAGGTTCCCCCTAGTTGTTCCTCTCCAGGTTCCCCCTGATTGTTCCTCTCCAGGTTCCTCCTGATTGTTCCTCTCCAGGTTCCCCCTGATTGTTCCTCTCCAGGTTCCCCCTGGTTGTCTCTCTCTCCCCTTGAACCCAGTAATCTCCTTCATACCGGTCCACACCTCCCTCATGTTGTTCTGCTGGAGTTTTGCCTCCAGCTTCCTCCTGGAGGAGTCCTTGCACTCCCTCATCTTCTCCTTCAGGTGGCGCTGCACTCTCCTGAGCTCCTCCCTGTCCCCAGATCTGAAGGCTGCTTTCTTCTTATTAAGAAGCACCTTCAGGTCACTGGTGATCCACGGCTTGTTGTTGGGGAAACAGTGTCCAGTCCGGGACGGTACGGTGAAGTGTTCACAGAATTTGTGTGTGTGTGTGTGTGTGTGTGTGTGTGTGTGTGTGTGTGTGTGTGTGTGTGTGTGTGTGTGTGTGTGTGTGTAGGTCTGCGTGGATCTCTGTCCAGGTTACAGTTGGACTATGTGGATCTCGTCTTCGCCAACCGGAGTGACATCAACTCTCCGATGGAGGGTCAGATCATGTTTGAGTTCTGTTTGTGCTTCTGAGTCAAAAATAAGAATAATTACAACTAAAGTTTATATTTAATAATAACGAAGTATTTAATAACCACAAGCAGCTATCATGAAACCAGTACGAGATATTTTACTGCCAGTCCAACAGTGTACGATACGCTGTTTAGAACCTGAACTAAACCAGGATGAACCAAACCGGGTTTAATCTGAGTTTAATCAGCAGGTTGTGTTTGATCTCTGGGGACATTTTGTTTTCATTGTATTTTCAGAGATCGTTCGTGCGATGACCTTCGTGATCGATCAGGGTATGGCCATGTACTGGGGAACGTCCCGCTGGAACGCCATGGAGATCATGGTACCAGAACCAGTACAACACAGAGTAGAACACAGAGTAGAACTCAGTAGAACAAACCTGTCTGTCTCACCTGTCTTCCACCAGGAGGCGTACTCTATAGCCCGTCAGTTTAACCTGGTTCCTCCGGTGTGTGAGCAGGCTGAGTATCATTACTTCCAGAGAGACAAAGTGGAGCTGCACCTTCCAGAACTCTACCACAAGATAGGTACCATGAACACACACACACACACACACACACACACACACACACACACACACACACACACACACACACACACACACACACACACACACACACCTCTCTAGTACAGGTCCCTGACCTAACTCTTTAGTACAAAAAAAAAGAAAATGTCTTTCCCGGGTGTCCGACGTTTGAGGGTGAATCAGCCTTTCTCTAGGATCCCGTCACCCCTCCTCTCTCCAGTCAGTCCTGGCCTCACCAATGTCCAAACTGTTTCAATAAAGAAACAGGGCGGAGGTCTTTTCTCAGGAGTCCCAGACTCCCCCGTGGACGGTTTCAGCCTACTTCTGGAGAGAGGAGGAGATGTTGGGATCCAGCTCGAAGAACCAATTATGTTAGAAAAATGACTCAGAGGCTGTATTCAAAATCAAACATATTGGACATTTATTCTTGCAAGAAGGAGCAAATACATGTACACTCAAAGAAGGATGTCCAGCATTGCTCAACGTCTCCTCCGTAGTTCAGCTTTATACAGTGTGGCAAACAGTTGACAGTCATCCTTCCTCTGTAGATCTGGTTTTGTAGATCACAGATAGTATTGAGTGAGGTCGTAGGTCACAAGATCAGGACATATGGACGTCGTAAAATAAGGACATATGGACGTCGTAAATTAGACCATGCTGTGTACAGATAAATGGGTCCTTCCTGAGACAATAGGAACATGTTGTACAACAGATAGACAAACATTTGACAAGTATGATGAGTTCATTATTTTTCCAACAGACTGACTGGCTGGCTGACGTGTTTGTTGACATGTCTGGTTGAACCTTTTATCACTGATGTGTTCATGGTCACATCGGATCTCTGAGCGCTGCAGACGGATGAATGTTGCTGTGAGAGCCTGGAGACTCAGCTGTCTAAGTTCAGAGCTGTGTGTGTGTGTGTGTCAGGGGTCGGAGCCATGACCTGGTCCCCGCTTGCCTGTGGCCTGCTGACGGGGAAGTACAATGAGGGCGTCCCCCAGAGCTCGAGGGCCGCCATGAAGGTACGCTACCACAACACAGCAAAGTACACACTCAAGTACACACAGTACTCAGTGCGGCACAAACATCATCCATTTTAACCACACAGGCTGCAGAATGAGACCATCTGTTACCGTGGCGATCAATACTGTGTGTGTGTGATGTGGTGTGTTTCTTTGTGTTTGTGTCTGTATTTGTTTGTGTGTTTGTTTGTGCATTTGTTTTTGTTCGTGTGTTTGTGTCTGTATTTGTTTGTTTGTGTGTGTCTGTTTGTATTTGTTTTTGTTTGTTTGAATGCGTGTTTGTTTGTGTTTGTGTGTCTATTTGTTTGTGTGTGTGTTTGTGCGCGTTTTTGTTTGTGTGTCTGTGCGGGTTTTTGCGCGTGTTTGTGTTTTTGTTTGTTTGTGTCTATGTGTGTTTGTCTGTGTCTGTTTTTGTTTGTGTATGTGTGTCTGTATTTCTTTTTGTTTGTGTTTGTATTTTGTGTGTTTGTTTGCGTCTGTGTTTCTTTGTGCGTTTGTTTGCGTGTTTGTGAGTGTTTTTGTTTGTGTGTCTGTTTGTGTGCTTGTCTGTGTTTGTTTTTGTGTCTGTGTTTTTGTGTCCGTTTCTTTGTTTGTGTGCTTGATTGTGTGTGCGTGTCTGTGTTTGTTTTTGCGTTTGTGTGTTTGTGTGTCTGGTGGGTGTTTGTGTTTGTTTGTGTGTGTTTGTTTTTGTTTGTGTGTGCGCCTATTTCTTTGTGTCTGTTTTTGTTTGTTTGTGCGTGTGTGTCTGTGTTTTTGTTTGTGTGTCTATTTGTTTGTCTGTTTTTGTTTGTGTGCTTGTTTGTGTGTGCGTGTATGTGTGGGTGTTTGTATGTGTTTGTTCGTGTCTGTGTTTGTTTGTGTGTTTGTTTGTGTGCCTGTGCTTGTTTGTTTTTGTTTGTGTGTCTATTTATTTGTGTCTGTTTTTGTTGTGTGTTTTTGTTTGTGTGCTTGTTTCTGTGTCTGTGTTTGTTTGTGTGTCTGTGTGGGTGTTTGTATGTGTCTGTTTGTTTCTGTGTTTGTTCGTGTGTTTTTGTTTGTGTGCGTGTTTGTTTGTGTTTGTGCCTATTTGTTTGTTTGTGCCTATTTGTTTGTGTGCGTGTGTCTGTTTGTTCGTGTTTGTGTTTGTTTGTGTCTATTTGTTTGTCTTTTGGTTGTGTTTTTGTGCGTGTGTGTGTCTGTGTCTGTGTTTGTTCGTGTTTGTTTTTGTGTCTATTTGTCTGTTTTTGTTCGTTTTTGTTTGTGTGTTTGTTTTTGTGTGCGTGACTGTTTGTTTTGATCTATTTTTGTGTTTGTTTGTGTGTGTGTGTGTGTCTGTGTTTTTGTTGATGTGTGTGTGTGTGTTTGTTTGCGTGGGTGTGCCTGTTTTAGTTTTTGTGTTTGTGTCTGTATTTGTGCGTTTTTGTGTTTGTGTGTCTGTTTGTTTGTTTGTGTCTGTGTGGGTTTTTGCGTGTTTGTGTGTTTATGTCTGTTTGTGTGCTTGTTTGTGTGTGTGTGTGTGTTTGTTTGTTTGTGTGTGTTTGTTTGTGTCTGTGTGTTTGTTTGTTTGTGTGTGTTTGTGCGCGTGTGTTTGTTTGCGTGGGTGTGTCTGTTTTTGTGTTTGTTTTTTGTATTTGTTTGTCTCCGTGTTTGTGTCTGTGTGTGTGTGTCTGTGTGTGTGTAGGGTTACGCGTGGCTGAAGGAGCGTCTCTGCAGCGACGAGGGAAAGAAGCAGCTCGGTAAAATCAAAGAGCTCCACCTGCTGGCCGACAAAGTGAACTGCACAGCTGCTCAGCTCGCTATAGGTACACACACAGACACAGCTTGTTGTCCTCACCTGAACCTGCAGCTTCATCGTCTTCGTCAGACTTTGTTGCCTTGCGGCAGGTGGGCGGGGCTACAGGTGGGCGGGGCTACAGGTGGCGTTCTCCTCAGCAGCAGGACCAGCATGCATCTCTGGGCTCTGTTGCTCACAGGTTCTGATCATGTGACTGACTGCAGGTGTGCGGGGGAAACTTCCCAGCATGCAGCAGGGCAGCAGATCCACAGACTCCTCCCCCCGGGTCTCATGTCTCTTGTCCGTCCTGCAGCCTGGTGTCTCCGCAGCGAAGGCGTCAGCTCGGTTCTGCTCGGAGTCTCCAACACAGAACAGCTGCTGGAGAACCTCGGTTCTATCAGGGTAAACGCAACACTGGTCACCACCTGTCAGATCAAACTAATAAATACCTGATCAGTTCAGAAATCTGCTTTTTAATTTGAATCAATGAGAACAAAATAATAATACAAACAACAAAATAAAATAAACAGAACAATAAAAATTAAAATCAATAGAGAAGACATGAGAATAAATGTCATTTAACATTAATCAAAACAAATTATTTACAGGTTTTGAGGCCGAAAACAAAATAAATAAATTAAAGTGTGAACGGCCAATGAGATCTATGAGTTTGAATCTGAACATCCAATCAGATCTCTGAGTGCGCCCGAGTTTCCAGTTTGAGGCCTGTGATTGGTCGACTGTCCAGAATCGCTCACTAACTTCCTGTTTCGTCTCTCAGGTGCTGACTCAGCTGACTCCGCCCCTCATCACAGAGATGGATGCGTTGCTCGGCAACAAGCCGCGGAACTCCAAGAAGGAGGCGAGGCGCTGAGGAGAAAAACTTTATTGAAAACATTCAGAGACCACGAGGAGGACACGCCATCGTCATGGAGACGGGAACAAAGAGACTTTAGAAATATATCTAAATATTTATTCTTCTATTAACCTGAACGTACAGACGATTGTTAGCAATGACCAAACACAGAATATATAACACGTAACACTGACAAGTATTCATATTCTAGTTTGAACACGTTTCATCGTCACGACAACAAAACAGATTGTTACGGGTTTTTTTTCGTTTTTAACGACAACAATCAACATATTTAATTAAAACCAGAAACTTCTGAAGTGAAGTTTTATTTTTAGAATTTAATTTGATATATTCACGTTTGAATGTCATGAATGTAAATGTTGTTTCATGTTTTCAGTCTAAATTAGTTCGTATCATTTCTCAAACTCCGTCAACGAAAAATAGTTCTATTTTTGTCGTAAACAGGTTTCCGTAGCAACAACCTGCTCTCGTGCTGTTGATATTTCAAAATAAAAGCCTACCGTTGTCACGATAGTTCTTGTTAATGTTAACACCGTACACCACGATAACGACGCACCGACCTCTGCTGCAAATATATTCATGAGCGTATTCACTGTGAAATATGAAATGTGTGTTTTACGAACGCTGCTCTGTCCGTCGTCACATAACCAAGATTTTAACACGTCGGTGATCAACCTGAGGGGTCGGGACCTTCTGGGGGCCGCCGCCGCCGCCGCCTCCTCACGCGGACCACGATGCAGAGATTTTATTTTTAGATTTTAACTCGAGACGTCGGAGTTTAATCTGAAACTTCAGAGGTGGAACTCATGACATACTTCCTGTCAGGATGTTGAGAAGTTTTAAAAAATAAAGGAATAAGAATCCATATTTCCTTCAAAATAAAACTAAGCACAGAAACAGATTACCCAATCAATCAATCAATCAATCAGTTATTGAAAAATATTTTGTTTTTATCGTCAATTATCAAAAATTATTTTTCAAGCAAAGAAAATAAAAACTAGAAATATTTTATAGATAAGAGATGCCGGTCTGACGACGGATCAATAAATAAATGAATATGAGGAAAGAATCCATGAAGAACATTATTGATGTTTTCTCAGCAACATGTTTGTTTAAACTTTTAAATCTGATCACATGATCTCAATCCTCCACCTGAAACTGTGTGACCGTTGCTGTGACGACGAGGCTGACCAGGTGGCCCCTGGTTGGTCCTGTCAGTTTAGCCCCTCCCACTTCTCCCGATGTCAACACTGGTGCACAAAGTTATTTCTGTCTGGACTTCTGTCTGTCTGTCCACCTGTCTGTCTCTCTGTGGACCCTACCAGACTAATTGTCTTTCATTTTTGTAAATAAAAACAGATGTGTTGTCCTCGGACTGGGTGGTTGTTGTTGTTGTAGTAGAGAGATGATGGATTAGCTGCGGTGACAGCAGGTGTCACTCTGTTCCTCTTCTGATGTGACGTCACTGCAGGTATCGATCCGACTAACTAATCAATCAGCTGATCGACGGATCGATGTGAACTTCAGACAGCAGTGAAGAGAACACGTGTTTCTTTGTTTTTTTGTTTGTTTGTTTGTTTGTGTTGGACATGCTGCTGTCAGACTGACTACAGATCAGAGGTCCGAGTCTCCTCTCAGGAACCAGAACCAGAACCGAAACCAGAACCAGAACCAGAACCATCACACGTCCTCGTGTCTACCAGAAGTCCTGAACACTGACCTGTCGACCTGAGGGACCGGAGGAGGAGCCTGCTCTGGTCCTGTTGGGGGGATGACGACGAACCAGAACCTGGTCCAGGTCCTGGTCCTGGTCCGGGTCCGGGTTCGGGTCCTGGTTCGGGTCCGTATAATGAACTCAAATATCACCTGAGGGATGTCTGAACATCTCGCGGTAACTAGAAGCTCGTTGAACAGCCCTTTGTTTGTTGTTCTGTTTGTTTGTTGTGTTGATGTTTTTGTTTGTTTGTTTGTTTCTCCGTCTGTTTGTTGGTTTGTTCTGTTTGTTGTTGTTTGTTGCGTTTGTTTGCTCTGTTTGTTTGTTGCTCTTTGTTGGTGTTTGTCTGTTTGTTGCTCTTTATTTGTTGGTGTTTATTTGTTGGTTTGTTTGTTTCTCCGTTTGTTTGTTGATGTGTTTGTTGGTTTATTTGTTTCTCCGTTTGTTGGTGTGTTTGTTTGTTGGTTTTTGTTTCTCCGTTTGTTTGTTGGTGTGTTTGCGTTGAATCAGAGATGTGAGCCTGATAAATATGATAAACAGCTGATTTATTCCTGACTTGTGGAATATAGAATCATTTTGAAGGTTTTGAAACGCAGAACAATGAAAAACAAACTCATGCAAAGCTGAAGATTTTCATCATTTCAAGTGAAAACAAGCTCAAGAAAAACTCATTATAAACAAAGCTCATGCTCGGTGCCGGATGCTGCGGTCGCCGTGACAACACAGCCCGGTTCAGTCTCTGCCTAAGAACAGCACACGTTATAAAACAGAACTGCTCAGGCGGAAACGTCCGTCAACGCCGCCTCAAACCGCACCGGACAGATTCCAAATACGAAGGAGGGAGCCGTGGCCTGACCTCTGACCTGTGACATCATCAGCACAGAGGTGATGTCACCCCCACAGGCGCACTGACCGAATAACAAATAAAAGACCCCATGAACTTAGTGTCATTAAACTATTAATAATGAAGAAACATGTTTACTGACAGTTTAACGTCCCGACAACAGGAAGTGGTAGAAGAAAGAGGAAGCAGTTAATTTGTTGTCCTTCCTGGAGGAAACGGTTCTGATTGGTGCTGAACGTTGTAGCAGAACTGTGTGAGAGCAGCTCCTCGCTGCAGTGCATCATGGGTAATCAGATCAACATCTCTCACCACTGAGACACTGAAGGAAACCTAAAATCAGACACTTTCTCAAGGGACTTCTGAACTGTCTTTTCTCTGAGTTCTCAGTGGATTTCTGTAACTTTATTTTGAAAGGACATCAGAGATAAAGATGTAAACAGGAAGTGGGAGTCGCTCTGACTGTGAACACGCGTGTTATGAGAGCTTGAAGAAGATGCATGATCATGTTTATAGTGAGTTCAGGGGTCAAGGGTCAGGGGGTCCTTAAGACTCGACCTTACAGTCTGTGCAGCACGTACACACACACACACACACACACACACACACACACACACACACAGACAGACAGACACACACACACACACAGACACGCGCACACACACACAGACAGACACTCGCGCACACACACGCACGCACGCACACACACACACACACACACACACACACACACACACACACACACACACACACACACACACACTCATCCCCATCACATGAACAGTTCATGCTGTAATAAATAAAACATGTATAAACTCCACCTGTAGAATATTTATATGTTTCTATGATTGTTTAAATAGATTAAACACAACTTCCTGTTAGATTCACGTCTCATCAGGACACCTGGTTTCGGAGGACCCTTTGGGGGCGGGTTCTAAACAAGTCTCGGCTCCGCCTCGCTGCCCCCGGTTTATATACACGTAAAGAGGATGATTGGTTGGATGTCCTGACAGCTGATTGGCTGAGACAGGTACAGGTGTGTCAGACTGCAGGTGTGTACCTGTCGCCCCGCTTCTTCCTGCAAGACTCTGCTCAGGGCATACAGGACGCCCTGTCTCGTGCCTGCGAGGCTGAACAGAGGGACGGAGAGACGCTTTGGAACACAGCTGTTGAAGCTGCAGACAGACAGACGGCCCGAATGAAGCTGGAGAGAGGACAGACAGGTGGACACAGGTGATGAGAGGACAGATAGGTGGAGACAGGTGATTAATAGACTCATATTGATGAGGAGAAGCGGCATCAGTCCGTCACTCTGTCCATCTGTCTCTGTAACCCAGCTGGAGGATGTCTCAGCAGGAGGACGTCTCAGCTGGAGGACGTCTAGGCAGGAGGACATTTTCAGCAGGAGGACGTCTCAGCAGAAGGACGGCTCCGCTGGAGGACGTCTCCGCAGTAGGACGTCTCAGCTGGAGGACGTCTAAGTGGTCAGTCCTCTTCGCTCCAGTTCCCTCGTCTGCTTTAGCTCTTTGATCCTGCAGAGACACCAGACAGTTTAGGCTCAGACAGGAGACACACACCTGTCTCACTGTCTTCAACTGTCTCTACCTGTCTCACTTGTCCCCACCTGTCTCACCTGTCACCACCTGTCTCCACCCGTCTCTACCTGTCTCTACCTGTCCCCACCTGTCTCCACCCATCTCCACCCGTCTCTACCTGTCACCACCTGTCTCCACCTGTCTCCACCTGTCTTCACCCTTCTTCACCTGTCTCACCTGTCCCCACCTGGTTGACATTACCTGTGTCTGCAGCGCCGCAGGAACCTCATGATCTTCCTCGCTGCCTGGTCCTGTTTCTTTGTCAAGAACGACCCCCTGATGGACACATGATGGAAACACATCAGTCACAGTTCATCTGTCAACGTTACATGTGTGTGGTTTGTTCAACAGAATCTCGTCAGCCAATTGGAGAACATTCACTACAACCCACTTGAACTGTGTCGCCATGGCAACAGGCTCCTCCAACATGACAACACACCAGTTTACAGCGTGTTGAAAATGTGACAGACAATAAGGTGTGCTGACAGGTGTGCTGACAGGTGTGTTGGCAGGTGTGTTGGCAGGTGTGTTGACAGGTGTGTTGGCAGGTGTGCTGACAGGTGTGTTGGCAGGTGTGTTGG